>NW_003299098.1:0-17681 GCF_000151645.1 Tuber melanosporum
TAAAGATTGTAGCTGGCTGCCATCCTTGAATCTTTGATTGGTAACCTTACACTTATTTCTAATCATTTTACTCGAATTATTATGTCTGTGTCATTCTAATTTCCTATTTCCTATATATTACCTATGCTGATATCATCTGTTATGTTGCCCCTTATTTGGTATATTTGGATTTCTTCTTCTACAGTTCTTGTTACAGAACTGACTTAGAAATGTTCAGGTTTCAATATTTCTTGTTCATGATGTGCAGCCCCCTCTTCTGAATGGTACTCTGACCATTGACTGAGTGAATCAGGTTTATCTCCTCATGTACCTGGGTGGAAATCAATTTTGAAGTTGTAATCTACTAACTTCTGTGCACAATGGATTTGGTGCCTGCTCTAGATCTTCTAGGTAAGGAAATATTGAAGGTTTTAGTGATCAGTATACACAATTATTGGTTTTTCAGTTCCAACAAGGTATTAGTACCATTCTCTGAATACTTCTAATATCGTCAACAGTTTTTTGTCATGGATCTCATAATTTCGCTCTGGTTAGTTTAGTTTACAGAAGTGAAAAGCTACAGGATGTACTCTTTTCTCCACAAATTGGAAGAGGATGCAGCCTAAAGTGTAGTTGCTAGCATCCATTTCCACCACTGTTTCTCTTTCTTTGTAGCAATGCTGTAAAATTGGGGCTGAAGTAAACCTTCTCTTAAGCTCCTGAAAGGCCTTTTCCTGATCCTGGTCCTATATCGCATTAAACCTTTTAGGATCACCCTTCAATGTTTCCAGAATTGGAGGGCAAATCTTATAGAGGTTTTCTATAAAAGGTCAGTAAAGGTTCACGAATCGTTAGAACATTTAAACCTCCTTGACAAATGCAAGTAATTTCTAGTTTAATACCGAATCCACCTTTCAGGTACTCATTAATACCCTATTAATACCTATCATGTAGCCTAAGAATTCTACCTCTTTAATGTGGAAAAATGATTTCTTTATTGAAATTGTGAGTTGAAATTCTACCAATCTTTGTAACACTTTTATTATTAGGCTGATACGTTTCTTCTCATTTTTAGAATAGATGAGAATGTCATCCAAATAACATACAACTCCTTAGTCTAGAAATTCCCAAAAGATGTTATTCGTTATCTCCTGAAACATAGCTGGAGCATTGGCTAATCTGAAAGGCATTACTGTATTTTGATAATGTCCATAACCTGATCAGAAGGCCGTTTTCCATTTATCTGCTTCCTTGATTTGGATAAGGTCATAACCATCTTTTAAATGTTGTTTTTTTGGAAAAGATGCTAGCTCCTACTTCATGATTACGTAGTTTCTACATCAATGATAGTGGATATCTATTTAGGATAGTTATCTTATTCAGATTTCAGTAGTCTACTACCAGTGGTAGTCTTCCATCTGCTTTCAGTGTAAACTGAATGGAAGCACGAAAGGGCGATTGACTTCTCGTAATCTTTCCTTGTTGTAACATATTATCAAGGTGTTCCCATAATAACTTAAGTTATTTGTCAGACACAGAATAAATGGGTCCACAAAAGGGTTTCAATTTTTTGACAAATTTAATTTCATGATTGAAGATTCTCCTAGGTGTCAATTTTGCCACTGTTTGAGAGAGAAATAGCATTTTGAATTTTCAGTAGTATTTTAGGAGGGAAGTAAAGTTGATCTGGTTAGGATTTTCTATCATTCTAATTCTTCCTACTTCGATCGCATTTTTATCCAAAGTAGCTGTCTTGTCGAATTTGAACATATCTGGGATTGCTTCATCTTCTTTTATTCAAGATTTACATTTGGGATCTCTACTTATTTCCCAACTCCATTTTTCTTCAGAACTTCCATCTCCTCATCCATAGCATTTTTCCATTTTTCTTTTACTGTTGAACTCATCACCTATCTACATGTATTAGGATCAAGTATGTGGTACATCAATCCAGCAAACTCATCTGCTTCTGGCATTCCCTTTTTACGATATTCTCATCTTTCCATCTGTCTTTTGTATTGATCTTAGATAACTTGTAGTTTGTCATTATCAAGGTCGCTAATTTCAAGTTCTTCTATTGTTTCTGAAACTGCTTTCTTAAACAGGTTACTTCTATTGCTTAGCTCTTGCAGTCTTTGCTGTGTATTGGGTTTGGCTTTCTCAGTAGGTTTGTGAACTCTTAATAATCGTCTTGATTTTGACAGTTGTTAAAGAGTTTTGAATAGTCTCTCATGTTTGGGTGATTGTTGAAACTTACCAAGCATAGTGGTGGTTAGTGATGGAGGTTCTGAGTTTTAAGAAGTGTTTTTGAGTGTGTTTTTATTCTCTGATTCTGTTGTTTTATCGGCTAGTTATTGGTAATATTTAAATAATACCCCTTTTATTTTAGTGAACATTACATTTCTTGCTTCAGTTACTGTATATCATTTTATTATGTAAATTCAGTATATCATTCAATTGGAAGAGTATCTATGTTAAGTTGAGACAACCCGATTGACTTCAGAGTTGTCTCGGCCAACTAAAATTCATTTTTGTAGACAGAAATTGTCTGAGAAGGCTCGGATTTACTTGTTTCATTTATCACTACTAAGAACGAAGTAAAATTGGTAATGTAAAATACAATTGTCGAAACAATTTTATATTGTTAAAGTCTCTTCTCTGTTGCTTGATGATGCCTAAAAGCTTAGAAGGCACTACAATATTTATATTCTACATCTGAGTATTTACGGACTACATCCATCTATTATACAGTTATTTATCTTTCTGATTATAATTTACAATGTTAGGTATACTTTGAAGGTGCAAACACCTGAAGACCCGGAAAATCACTACACTCTCTTTGGTAAGTGCAATATAGCCAACTGAAAATCATGCTTTTCCCAATGGTAATTGTCTGATTGGCAGAGTCTTTAGACTAATAGCCTATTTCTCAAGTCGAACTGAGTTGGCCCCAATTATCTCCTTCATTAATGAAATGATCAGTTTTATCTGCAGGTTGTATCTACGAACATAGTCACAATTGCCACCTTTCTAGATTGCCTGACTTCAAACCTTCATAACTTCTTACCCAACCAATAAATATCTTCCATAAGACTTCCAGCTAATTTACAGCAAGCTGTTCCACCAGATTGACAAATAATCTCTCAGTCAGCAACCCATGATTGCTCTAGGTAACAGGGTTTCAATCACTGTTATAGTGTTGCGATTCACACCCACAGCCTCAATGTATTCTAAAACCTAGTTGTAACACTCTGTAAAGTCTATTGCCTTCTATGGTAGTGTCCGTTGGAGTTCTAGCCTAGTCTGATTATTGTAGGATGAGTGTCAATATATTGGTCTCTTGTTGAGATCATTTATTGTTCGATACAATTGCTTCGTGTGAAAATGTCCCATTACCCAAGGCAGATGCTAAAGTCAAGAGATCTTTGAAGCCTAGTAACTCTCTGAGTAGTTGACAGATTCGCTCCATTCTACTTACCTGACCTAGCTGCAGGTCCCCACTCATATATCCTGCGAATGGGATCCAGCTGGACAAACAGCATTGATGTATGCGGTATTATTCTGACACCTTCAATGCTGTGGTATTATATTCACAGGATGCAACTGAAAATGGTATGTATGATGACATGCTGGACCCATAAGGCTGCCAGAGGAGATTGTTGAAGACAGTTAGGTGGACACAATCTGATAGACTTCAGAATTGTGTAGGCTAATCGAAATTCGTTTCTGTAGATGGAGATTGTCTAGAAAGGCTCAGGTTCACTCTTTTCGTTTATGACTACTAAGAGCGAAGTAAATACGGTAAAGTAATATGAAATTTTAAGAACAATATTATATTGTTAAGGTCTCTTCTTTTTGCTTGATAATGTCTAAAGCTTGTACGGCACTTCGATATTTATATTCCACATCTGAGTATTTATGGACTACATCTATTTATCATACTCCTTTGTAACTTTCTGATTATAACTCGCAATGTCAGGTATTTTTGAAAGGTGCAAACACCAGGAGACCATGAAAATTAGCACACCCTCATTGCTAATTATGATATAACTAACTCGGAACCATACTATTCCCAACAGTAGTTATCTGATCTTTAGAGTCTTTAGACTTGTGGCCTAGTTCTCAAGTTGAACTGAGTTCGTTCCAATAGTCTTCATTATTGATAAAATGATCAGTTTTACCTGCGAGTTGTATCTGCGAAGGTAGTCGTAATCAGAAACCTTTTTTGGTTGCCTGACTTTAAACCTCTATAACTTCTTACCTAACTGATAAATGTCTTCTGGACTTCCTACTAATTCGCAGAAAGTGATTCTACTAGATTAACAATTATTTCCTCGGTCGGCAACCCTTGGTTGCTTTGGGTAACAGGATTTCAATCACTGTTGTAGTATGGAAAGTGGTCTTCATAACTACAACGTGTTTGGAAACCTGGTTGCAATACTCCCTGATGTCTAATAACATCCATAGTAGTATTTCTTGGAGTTCTAGACTCTTCTAGACATTGTAGGGTGGGTGTGAATGTATTGGGCTCTTGCTGAGATCCTTTACCGTTCAATACTATCTCTTTGTGCGCAAATGTCCTGTTACATACAGCCCATGGCAAAGGTATCACATATTTAAAGCCTAGTAACATTCTGTGTAGTTGACTGATTTACTCAGTTCCACTTCCCAGAGTTAGCCGAAGGTCCTCTCTCAGATGTCCTGTAAGCAGGATCTGGTCGGACAGATGGTGGCGACATATCCGACATTATTCTGATACCTTCAGTTCTGTGGTATTATAGTCACAGGACACAACTGCGATTGATATGTATGATGACGTGCAGGCCACGGAAGAGGGCCAGAGGGGGGTGTTGGAGACCAGAGATTCCAATTCAGGTGAGGGTACCCGACTTAGGGTGACTCCTGTGTATTGTATTCTGGTATTCCTAATAGAGACCATGGATTCATATTCCGAGAGAGGTTACACTACTTAGAATGGTTCCTATATATCAGATCCTGGTATTCCTACAATGAGCCCCCTCCTCTTAAGGCTTCGCCTCGAATCCCTTTTTGAATACATACAAAACTTGTTAAAAATCAAAATAATATTTAAAAAATTCATTAGTAAAACTTGAATATTCACTCATTTAAGGCCCAATGAGGGCGGTTCAACAACCCCTCCACTTCTGCTTGGCCACAGTAGGAAAACCTTTTCCTCATCATTATTCCTCTACCCACCATAGCATTTCCAGATTATCACTGTGTAACTCATCTACCATTTCCCTCGCATTATCCATACCTGTATCAGGCTCCTCGGTGTTCACATCTTCGCAAAAAACTTGCCACTTAACATAGTACCCTAGTTTATGTACTTATTTTAAGTAACAGTATCTCTCACTTCTTACAATTTTCTCTATCTCCGATGGTAAGTCATCCTCAATATCCTCAAGCTCTCTGAGAGCTTGTTGTCGGTTCGCATGTACCGCTTCCCTGTAAGGTTTTACTATGAATATGTGGAACACTGGGTGTATGTTCTATCGATCTGAAATATTTGATTTATAGGTACAATTTCCATGTTTCTCCAAGATCACAAATGGCCTGTATAATTTTGGACTCAGTTTTTTTAACTTCTGATGTGTATAAATGTTTTTAGTATTTAACCTTACTTTGTCGCCGATTTTGAAGTCAGGTTGTTACTTGGCCTTCCTATTATAATATTTGGCTATAGCTTCTTATGTCTGTCTGAGTGACTCCTTTACTGGCTCGTGAATCATTTTTATCCAGTTTGCATAAAGTGTAGCTCCTGGATTTTGCACTTCCCATTTCTTCATCCATTCAGTTTGTAGATGAACTTCATAGTTTTCAGACAAAGAGTTCATTCCATGTGCATTGGTTGCCAAGTTATTGTGTAGAAATGGCTTTTGTAATTACTTCTTTCCCTTTTCACCCTGCTCGACACTATGTAAAGCACATCTTTTTTTTTCTGTTTCGCTTCTTTATTCTTGAGGAGACAATTACTCCAAGAGGGAATTTTTTTTCTTGTAAACAGCATAGCATAAAATTCACTGGAGGATATGTTTGTTCACTGCAAAATTCAACCTGCTATCCTTGCGGTCTGTGATTGTACAAACACTCCCATGAAGGGTCCTGTGAGTAGTGCGATAATAATCCATGTTTGCAATAGTGAGTTTTTCCCTCGTCAGTTTGTATCCATCCATCCATCTACACTACCACAAACTGTCCTGAAAACTGACGATAACATTTACTGGTGGTAGTATTAGGTTTGAAGTTCCAGTGCTTGTATACCTGACCCCGGGTTCAGAGGATGAAAGTGTTTGCGCCCCCGTACTAAATTATTGGGGTTAATACTATATTCTGACATGTTTGCTCGTACTTATTTCCTAGCTTCTTACACTCCAGGGGAAACTGATTGGATATAGATTGTCTAGTTCATGGCCTTCTATCACTGGCTACACTGATGGCGGGATCCCTGATGGAAAGGAGAAAGAGAAGAACGAAAAGTGTAGGATCAAGATGGTGGGTAGATTTGCATTATTTCCCACGTGAACTAGTGAGGACCCCACAGCATGTAAGATGAACCAAGCAGCTGTCAGGCTCGGTGAGATTCTGTAGTAAACACCTCCCTCTCACCCTACACACCGTTCATTCCATAGTTCCATTTTTTCCTCATTAACTGGATGCAGGTTTTTCTGGTTTGGAACTACTGCGGTCACAGGGTATGCCACTTGGTATTTCTGCCAACACAGTATCTCCCCATTCAAAGACATAGCCCACCAGGATATAACATTGAGGAAACCATCAAGGACGCCTTTAGTTCTAATGATGAATATACCCGCATTAATAAAGGCCCAGATGAGGACGACGGTGACAACCAATTTTCCTGCCATCACGAACATAGTGGAAGTGTGACCAGCTATGATACTTGTTACGATGCTCACCCCGATAATCCTATCCCCCGGGGCGGCGAAGGACACGCGTATACCCATAATGAAATTGGAGGATACGGACCAGTGCGACTGGCCGAGAATAGAAGAACCCCCTCAGGGTTAAGCATGTCCATCACTACAGATGAGGGTTATAGCTACAGGGGAGCGACAGCAATATAGGGATGTTTTCTCCATTTCCTTTTGCCTTCCGGTATCTTTTTCCATTTTCTTTCATTTCTTTTCCTGGCTAAGTTTTCCTTTTGGCTCCTGTGCCAATGGGATGGGTTATCTCCTTCTGCATTTTATATATCCTTTTGTAGCATGGAACCATGGAAAATGGCTTTTTAACTTGTATAACATTGAGTACAAACGGGGGATTTCTTGCATTGGGTTGGCGGCCGATCTGAACTGGGATTTAATCAGATGAAGGAACCTGGAGAGGAGGAAGTCATTGATATATAGCTATTAGCTTTCTAATCAGGGCTTCGTGTGGCCATTCCATATCACTGGCTTTATGTAGACATGTTATATCACAAGTCACTGATGCCTACACCAACATCCATGCCTGCCCCAACTACCACGGTATCCCAACTGATACAGATTTTGTTCTGGTGGATGCCGTTAGCTTGGTTGTCACACTCGTCACCACGCATCTCATACCACCCATAATAGCCATGTCCACTCTTGTCCTCATCATCCAGATTAGGACATGGTTGTGGTGTAACCGGTACACGTACTAGGTTATTGGTTTTGTTTTATGTTTTGTTTTAAGTATCGTTTGATACTTGGTTTGTTTTAAGTATCGTTTGATACTTGGTTTTTTTTTATGTTTTGTTTTAAGTATCACTTTGATACTTGGTTTGTTTTAAGTATCGTTTGATACTTGGTTTGTTTTATGTTTTGTTTTAAGTATTGCTTTGATACTTAAGAAGTTTCACCAAAGTGTATTGATTGATACCTTGGATTAGTTTTGTTCATGCTAGACATGAACAGATTTGTGTATTTAAAGACCGCCTGTTTCTACGATAGATAAAGCAGACTTCGACAGACAGTATTTCAATATACTGGGTTGAACGGTTACTTCTTTGTTCCTCAGTACACCCTCGAAGCCTCCTTTAGTTCTCAGCTCTCGCCTCCTCTCTGGTAGAGCAAGCTACCTGCCAACTATCGTATCTATTATCGATAACGTGACTGGCACCTTGCGAACATGTTACATGTGGTCTATTCTACAGCTTCACCCAGCTCTATACTGGTGGGGGAGCAAGTCAATATATAATCCATGAGTGTAGTCTGTCCTTTCCCAGTTAAATAAGATTTTAAACCTTTGAATGTGTATCGGTAAAATATACAAGTATCAGGATGGTATCATAGCGTACTATGCAATAAGACATATCACACAGTCACCAACACCCTTACTTGATCACCTTACCTAGGTTAACCATTGAATCCTAACCTTTTGGTTTTGACCATGTGAAAAATAAGAGACTGATAAGAGTGGAGGAATTGTATAAGGTAATAGATAGAGTGAGATTCAAGTTCTTTTTGATATTTACGATAGCAGAAGATGAATTGTCCTGTTTTCACTCTTTTCTAACTACATGACCAGGTCCTTCTTAATAGGATCTGTTTTCTCTAACATCAAGTCTGTGTGGGTGAAAATTTTCATTCCCAAGTAAGAGAGCGAAATATTTTCTCCTGCTAAAGAAAAAAAGGTTTTAGCGAGTATCAATGGAATCAATGAAACAAATAGCATGAAGATATCCTGATCTCCTAACTTCACAATAATGAAACAAGCAAGGAAACTACTAAGTGTTTGAAGAAAAGAAGAAAAAACTCATGTGATGGGGACCAAGAATCCAACAGACCAACCTTCTAATCATTAAATAGGGCTAATTGCAGGAAATGCAGCAACCTACTGTGATACCATGCTGCACCAGACTGTAGAAGTATTTTTCTGGGAAGCCTCGATGAATATGAAGCATGGCACCCACACCAACCCCACACGGGGGGTGTCTGACTGACTGCTGGGCGGGTGCCGGGCACCAATACTAGATATGGTCAACACCGATAAAGGGTGTGACAAGCTGGTGAAAAAGGCCTTGACGTGCTTATTACCCAAGATCAGATAATCGAACCCTGTATTGTAAAGTCAGGTAAGATCGAACCGTGTACTTGAAACTTCTATAGTGAGAGAGGGAGAAAGAGAATTGAGCTGCTTAATAGAACTGAGAAGGGGCCCAGAGACCTGCTATTTATGCAGTGAAGTGGCGACAGGCAGGAGTAGTAGAAGCAGGAAATTAGAGCTGAGATTGTAGAAGACAGGAGAAACTAAAAGAAGAGAGTTGACCCCAGTATGACATGAAGAAACAATAAAACAAGTTAAGCTCGGACAGCTGGGAGCCGAGACTAACCAAAGCAGAAGACTGAGTCAAATCCAAACATGTCAACTATGCTTGTACATATCAGAAAGTACTATTTCAACACCCTAAATCCTCCACAGACCAAGTGACGCTCTGTGACGCGACATAGCTATCGAGGTATTGACCTCCGGTAACCCCCTCCGTTAGTAGCCAAACTCCCCCAACAGCTGGACAATGAGCTACATTGTCTCCTCTGATATCTGGGGAATGTCTGGGTCTAGCAGTCTCTCCTGGAGCCTAATACCGTACCTCAGGATATCTAGCGTATGGACCAATTACCTCAGGTATTCTAACAGGCTAGGACCTACCCGGGCCACAGGCTCCACTAGTATGCTCTTTCCCCCGTCAGCAGGGTGGGGAGTATCCCGGGGGGTCATTCCAGGATTTGGGGGACGGGCAGGAAGCCATTGTTTGATCTACTTGGGGATACTGGAACGGATTGTGCATTCTCATGTTCCTGTAGCACACATTCGCACTGTGGGCCTAAGTGAATATGTGACTCAGTATGGACCTATGAAACCTGGTTCACTAAGGGAAATACCTTACCTGTCTATGAACTCTAATTAGTAGACATGGGGCGGCGATAAGGCTACTATGGAGGAGAAACGTAATACCGCAGAGCATGCCATTCAGTATTGTGCTCCCAGGAGATTAAAGGGTAGGGAGAGCTATAGCATGGTAAAGTAAGATATGAGTCTAAATAACAGATATTGCTGATCTTTCCAAAGGGGTTATGAAGCTGCAGGAGATGTTCAACTGCTGGAGCAATGAAATACGACGCAGATATGGGTGACAATAGAACGGTAGCGGTGGCTATAAGATACAGCTATCGTACAACAACCTTTAGGTAAAGAAGGAAGATATGTGTTTCAACCTTGGCTAAAGGACAGGAGTAAATAGGAAACCAAATATCACTCCCCGGTCCTTGCACCATTCACTACACATATCCGTCCTCCTCCACACATGTCTTCCTCTCCCTCTCCCTTCTGGACTCCCAGGCTAACAATAGAAAGACCCTCTCGAAGAACTCTCACTGCTTCCCAGCCTTCACACATCTGATAACTCCAGCTTGTTTCCTTCAATGGCTTCCATGCTCTCCAGCGACAAACAATGACACCAGATAATGATGACCTCTGTTCCATGCTCGTAGCATCTACAGAAAGCTCCTACTTTCCTGCGACAATAGCCTTCTTCCAATGGCGGTAGGTGATAACCCTCCAACGGCTACAGTTAAAGATGACAGAGAGTGATAGCAGAGAACGACAACAGCAAGCATACCGAGCAGCTACGTGCTCCAATATTAGCATGGGAATATGAAAGCAGAAGGAGACACCTGATAAAGAATAGATATGTATATTGATAGTTGAAAGAATCGGATGATGGTCCCGTTGCGCTTTACATCTGTATTTAGCATAGGGCCTGCACCATTAATCCTTTTAAATACTATTTCCTAGGGGATGGTATCAGGAAGAGTTTACTGCCAAGCTCTTGGTATTGAAAAGGTTTTCTCCCCTGCGCGCATTGTTGCACGTGGTGGGCCGGGTAATTGAGTTACCTACTTGTAGCAGTTTTCTTAAGCACTCCACCAGTACCAATTAACAGATAAACACAGCCTTATATACCTCCAACCGGCAACACAACTGAGCGATTCTTTTCACCACCATCACAATCGAAACTTCTACCATCGCCCCAGGTTCAACAGCATTCAGATGTTTGACATGATGCAGGGCCTCTATGATGAATAGTGGGGAAAGCAGCTACCGGTAATCGAAGATCACACATTCTCCATTCCTGACCCAGGACACGGCTTCCGTCCAGGATATGGGATGAATATTAAGAAGATAGGAGATGAGGCCTTTTCAGATCCGGAATTCACAAAAGGAAAGGAGGAGAAAGTGTTCAAGGTGCTTGAGGTTATGTCAGAGCTTCCTTTTAGAACAGATCGACTTCTTGTACGTCATGAGTTTGAGGCAATTGAATGCAATCTATTGGAGATCGAGTTGGAAACATGGACCAAGGTCAACCAGGAGACTGGGAACTCAAGTATAGGCTCGAATCTCCATTTCAAAATAGCTGGTCAACTGGGTTCCGGCACGTAGTATTTGCGTTAATCCTTCTCTGACCCCTTTCTGACAGATATACAGGAAAGTCTTTTTTTCTTTCTTACCTCCTGGTGTGCAGGCCTCTGGCTGGTCAACCAACTGCTTTCGGCGTTGATGACGATGAGTGCTATTTATTTGATAGCAATTCCCGCAGCATAGAGACCGATGCCAATTTCCTATTCTACCTCCTCCAGGATCAAAAGAAGAGGCTCTGGATCCTAACAGATGAGGCGCTTGGAAATGCAAGATGGAATAAGAAAAACCACAGTTGGTTTGTGGTACTGGCAGCCTCACCTTGCAAGATAAAAGCTTCATGCCAGTGGGAAAAGGACAGGAATATTGCGTCACGCAATATGAACAACTGGGGATGGGATGAGATTGTTGCCGCTTTCATGTACCAGCTCCTTCTTCCTTCTATGCAAGACATGAGCTGACCAAACTATCCAATAATAGTCTAGCAAGGACCTCACCCCCTACTGTATGCCAAATCACAATGCTCTTCACTACCTTCACAAGTTTGGGCTCCATTGCTAGGACCTGCTTAGAGTTAATCTATGTGGAGGATAACAGTGCCTATAATGACAGCCATGATATCTACCTTGGCGAAGTCGATCTTGAAATAGATACATTCATTGCGTAGGGGGTTTTCCAAATGATAGGGAATAGTATACATCAGCACGCTTCGTGCAAGATAGCTATCATGGAACCTAGTCACAACCGGCTCTCATATACTGCTCGAATCACTACCAGATGGATTGCCCGCAAAGTCTATGAGAAAACACAGATGAAATCAGAGCTGAGGTGTTTTGAACCCTACCATCAGCTTGCCCACCAAGGTCGGCTTCGAACCGTGGCTGGCTGGATTTTTGAGGCACATGCACATGACTGGTTCAGGGATGGCGGATCTTTTGAGGCTGATAAACTTCCGATCGAAGACCACAACACCTCACACCTCAACTTCACAACATCTCAGTCCAAATCTCTCAATTACTTCACAGATGCCAATGACCTAGCTACAAAGGTTCGAGTGGCAGATGGCCGTAATATTGAACAAGAAGTGATCGGGAGATATTTCCTCCCCTATAACACCAACTTTGAATTGGTTGATGGGCTTGTTTTTAGTACCTTGAACACATTGATTCTACTGCAAATAACCATGGCGGTGTACCACGATAGCAAACTTTGTGGGTTGCAGAGGCTTAGCAAATCATTACCGGATACTATCAAGAATATAAAAATTGATTTCGTTATCCTGCAAGCCTGTGTGCCCGAATACTCGCGCAATCAAAGTGTACCAGATGCTACGGATATTAAGCCAGGGGCAACGGACCTGACAATCAAACAGTTCCGACTAGTTCTCAGTGACAAGATAATGAGATCGATGGTCATTGGTAGGTCTTTCAATATACTTGATGGTGGTGGAAATCTGGATAAAAGTGGTAGTAGGGACAATGGGGGGGATACAGCGATGGGTGGCATATAATGAGGTGTGATATATAGTGTGCTAGATGCTGTGGATGCTGGTTAGTATTGTGAATTTTTTGTAGGGATGGCAATAGGTTTAGTCTCTGGTTAGTGGGGGTGACTTCTGTTTGGAGTTGGTGCTGAATTCGTGTTTTGTGGAAACCTCTTTTGCAATTGCTCCTTCCCTCTTTTCATCCTGCCCAACTGTTAGGAATACCGAGATCCGATACCTAGGAACCACCCTAGGTAGGGTAACCTCTCCCGAAATCGAAATCTCAGGTCTCCAACACCCCCCTCCGGCCCCCTTACGGGGCCCGCGCGTCATCATACATATCGATCTAAGTTGCGTCCTGTGAGTATTATACCACAGAATCAAAGGTGTTAAAGTAACACCATATACGTCGCCGCCGTCAGTCCGACCGGATCCTGTTTGCAGGATATATAAGAGGAGACCTTCGGCTAGGTCTGGGAAGTATAATGGAGTGAATCCGTCAACTACCCAGAAAGTTACTAAGCTTCAAGAACGAGATATCTTCGGCATAGGCCGTAAGTAACGGGACGTTTTCGCGCAAAAAGATGATGATGAATAGTAAAGGATCTTAATGAAAGACCAATACATTCACATCTACCCTACGATAACCAGAAGAGTCTGGAACTCCTGAGAATACTACCATCGAACCCAATGAAGTTCGAGGAGTGTTACAACTAGGTTCTGGTACATACTGCAACCGAAGGGGTGACTTCCAAACCGGTAACAGTAACCAGAATCCTATTACCCACGGCAACCAAGGGTTACCGACCGAGGGATTATCTACCAATCCTATGGAAAGGCTTCCTGCAGGCAAGTAGGAAGTCCTCCGGAAAAGACCTATCGGTTGGGTATGGAGTTATGAAGAGTTGAAGTTAGATGACCTAGAAAGTCGGTAATAACAACTATCTTCACAGATGCAACCCGCAGACGAAACTGATCATTTTGTCGACAAGGGAGACGATTGGAGCCAACACAGTTTGACTTGAGAATTGGGCCATTTGTCTAAAAAGACTCTCACCATCGGATAATTACTATTGGAAACAGCATGACTTCCAAATAGTCATATTATAATTATCAAAGAGGGTGTGATGATTTTCAGGGTCTCCAGGTGTTCGCACCTTGGAAGAAAACCCGACGTTGCGAGTTATATTGGAAAAGGGTACATGGTTGTATGTTAGTCAGATGTAGTCCGCGAACACTCAGACATGGAATATAAATATCGAAGTGCCTCCCAAGCTTTAGACATCATCAAGCAACGGAGAAGAGACCTTAACAATATAATATTGTTCTTACGATTTTACTTTACCTTACCCTACTTTACTTCGCTCTTAGTAGTCATAAACGAAACGAGTGAAGTCCGAGCCTTCCTAGACAATCTCCGTCTATAAAAACGAATCTCGATCGGCCTAGACAACTCTGAAGTCTATCAGGTTGTCTCCGCCTAACACCAACACTGTGTAAAGTACACCTTTTTTCCATTCCGCTTCTTTTGTCCTTGGGGAGACAATTGCTGCAAGAGGGGATATCTCTTCTTGTAAACAGCATAGCATGGACTTCACCTATGACCATATCGTTCACTGCAAAATTCAACCTACTATCATTGCAGTCAGTGATCTCAAGCGGGTAGTCCGGTCCATTGTCTAGACAATAGGGTTTTTCATGGGTGCACAAGCACTCTCCCGACTGCTAAGCTACCCTATGAGATTGCCCCAGCCCACACCGGAGTATCACATCCGTAACACGGTACTGGGCGGGGGGGGGGGCAGATGGGATGACTAATTGGGGCTTGGCTTGTTGGGCTGGTATAGTGGTCTAATATACTCACCCAGCAGCCTTTCGGCCAATCTGGGTTAGCGCCCAGATTAGGTAAGCGCCGTTACTATAAAATCCTCTTGTAATACCGGTACAGTACTCACCCACTCTCGGTTAGTTCTCAGATTAGGTGGTAAGTGCCACGGCGATTTAGCATACTCGCTTAGTAGCCTACCCTCTGCTCCGGATTAGTTCAAGGTCAACGTAGCCTGAAGGATTCATTGATAAGGTAAAGGGGGAATGCCAAAGGGCCAACATCGATTTGGGGTGTTTCCGGGATCACGCTGTGCAGTGGTTCAGGCTTTGGGTCATGAATGGAGACCTGGTCTTCCGTTCTGCTGGGATCTTCATCTAGGTTTCAATGTGCATTGAGAGCCAGGGTAAGCGGTGTGGAGTGCTGTACCCTCGGGATTATGCTATCATAAATGGGTTCTATTGGCATATTGGATGAAGGCCGATGTATTGCGGGCTCCGGAGGCGGATTCGTATAAGTCAGCCGGTCAGGCGGGAATTGTGAGCGATCATGGGGTATCACTCGGTTTCAAAGAAAGCTACTACCCATGCGCAATAATCTCACCGGATGAGAATAGTACTTCCATGTCTCACTGCGTCGTATACAATGCGGACGCAACCAAGTTCGAAATCGGAGCCTCCGGTATAACCGATTATGAGTATGCTGAACCTTGTGGACGACATAAAAGGTAGAGAGTATAGTACGACCCCCCCGCTGTAGCTAACCCTTTCACCTCTGTTCAAACCCCTTCGCTATTTCCTAAACATAACCGCCGATACCTGCGATAATCCCCGCAACATCCCTACTCCCATAGTCTGAAATGCCCTACGCCATATTAGCCTTTGCCAGGTGGAAGGGCACCCGGGGACATAAACATACCTTTAGACCTGGCCGAGGATCCCTGTGGTGCATCGGGAGTGGTGGAAACCTGGTTGCCTGAGGGGGTATCACCTTGGCGACTAGTCGCGCACGGCTCCTCACATGGCTGATTGCCATTGGCGTGTCCTGCGGGAGCAGCATTTAGTATGGGTAGAGAATGGAACGATTCACGAAAGGGGCAAACCGTTGTTTCTCCTGCGAGCCCTTCTTCGTGCTAACGATTTCCAGACTCTCGCCATTCTCCAGGTTGCATACCTTCGGGATGCGAACTCCGGATACCTCGTTTCAATCCAAGTGTAGAGTGCGTCTTCTGCAGGCCGCTTGATTTCCTCTGGGATCCAACTGTATGTGCGATCCTGTCCTCCCAGATTATATCTTTCGTAGAGGTTCCTCGCCTCTGCCAATATCCAGCCCCCCCGTGAAAGGGATAGTTAGCCATATATAGCTATTCAATGGAAGCGTCTCTCAATAGCGTTCCCCTCTTTCCAATCCCACAGCCCCCCTCCCTTCACTCTCCACAGATCCACCCTCCTTTACCTGATGTATTCATGCCACAAAACGTCTTCGACAATGGATAGGTGCTAGTTATGATACCGGGTGATCGTCCGTGATTGCGGCCTATTCCCACTCGTCCACTTGTCTGACTGACGTGCGCTATTGTGAGGGCGGTTGTGTAATAGGATGTGGGGTGAATAGAACGGCTGTGCATGTTTTGTACAAACAAGCGACCGAATATGGAATGGTGTAATGGGCCCATGTGGGTGTGCAGAGTCAGGTCAGGCCTTATGAAGCTCAGGGAGGGTACATTGGTGTGAGGAGTTGAGTCCACTGGCTGTAGATTCCGAGTGAGCGCCTGTGACGCATCTGGCTTTTCCGAGGGTTAATTCGATGATCACTCATTTCTTGGGCCAAGAGAACACTCAAATGCTGGTATAACACCTATCACCTGTCCGCATAGAAAGTTGATATACATTCAAGCCCCACCTGCGTAGTAAATGGGAATGTACCAAGAACCCACCCAGGACCGACCATCCCGGAATTCTAGGCGTATTACGAGATGGAAGACTCCTTTTCGGAGAACGGCGGGTTAATAGCAACAATATACGGCACGATCACATAACGGGACTTGGGTAAGGAAAGAAGATCTCTGTTTTGCTTATTCACCTCAAGAGCCTACATAGTACCTGGGTTGACAAGTATGTGTTTTTCATTAATTTGAGCAATGGATATCAGCTAGTCCTAGAATTCTATGCGCCTCACTATCGACAAAAAGCACTAAGAATTGCTCTTTCATGGAAGCCAGAATACTATATAACATTGGACCCCCGTTTCCCGCAACTAACGCTTCACTTCCTAGCCTCCAGAAACGCAACAGCAGTGGTTTTGTCGCTAGATTTCTCGACCAGCGCACAGACTGCGATTTCCATGGGTTTCGTATCGAAGAATACCCACTCAGACCTAGGAACTGTGGTAAATATGTTTTTAGACAGCAATTCGTCGCCCTGTTTTTCGCCCCCAGAAATCCGGTAAAAGTCCTTGCAACTGATGCGGCCATGTTGCAGGATATGGCTCGCAATCTGGAGGCCAGCTCTTCTAGACTCCCCCTCCACTTTCATCCCTGCCTTTTGCAACACTTTATTCATATCGGCAAGATGTAATGCTCGAATCCCTGCCACAATCAGTTAGTCAGAGATTACTTGAGTTTGTTTCAGATATCAGGTAGGAGAAAGACCAGGAATGTCCAGTCCAGAATTGAGTTCGTTAGCGGTGCACACCAAAAGCCCAACACGACCCCCCACAAGACCATATATCTCCTGAGCAGCCGGTTCGGTGATATCTCTCTTATTGCAAAGAAACTCGATGGCCTCATCATGGTTTAGATCTCCAACCTCCACCACCTTTGCTAGACGGGAGCTGGCAGAATGACCTATAGGATTCCAAAGCATATAATTAGCATCTTTTTCACGAAAAACAGAAGCTTGAAAGTTTAAGCGAAACCTGCCTAGCATTTGGATCGGCGCCTGCCCTTCGCTAGTGACAAAGACAGTAATAAAC
>NW_003299098.1:17831-140148 GCF_000151645.1 Tuber melanosporum
TAGTTGGTGTGATAATTCTTATATAGGTAAGGTTTCAGCACGGGGTTTGGGGCTGGGTCGAGAGGGGGAGGAGTACGAGGAACTTGTTTCAACGTCATGGTGGAAAGCTCAGTTTGAGTGGGTTTGATATGCTCTGATCCAAATGCTAGGCAGGTTTCGTTTAAACTTTCAAGCTTCTGTTTTTCGTGAAAAAGATGCTAATTATATACTTTGGAATCCTATAGGTCATTCTGCCAGCTCCCGTCTAGCAAAGGTGGTGGAGGCACAGAGATGGTTCTCGGGAAAGATTAAAGTACTTCACAAAAAATCTCCGGATATGCTGCGAGGAACGGAATAACTCCCAAGACCACGACATGGAAAGTCCTGAGTGAGTTCCCTGTCCTTCAGTCCCCGGGGCAGAAGACTGAAACTGGGAGAACCAGAGACGAGATGCTGGAAACTGGTTGGCATGGAGCCTGGAAGGAAAAGAGGTGCCGGGAGAGTAAAGGCGAGGAGAGGGATAAGGAGGGATTCGAACGGCCCTAGCAGCCATCATAGCGACCGATGGCATTGTTGTTTGATAGAGTTTGCTGGGTGATCCTGGTAGCGGGGAAATTAAAAGGGGAGAGGTAGGTAGAAGCTGGCGAGTTGGAGGAAGAGGAAAGGACAGTTGTCAACCAAATAGCAAACAAACTAAACCATAACCCCAAACCCTATCTTAGATAAGCATGGCGCAACAAGTAGCCCATGAACCCTCCTGTGAGGCTGGTACCCAAGAAACTAGCGGCTGTGAGTTGAAGGGGGGTGGGTTATCACTCTAAACCTAATCACATAACCAATCATCCAAACAAAATAATAAAAAAAGCTATGTGCTGGAGCGAAAAACTTGGAGTCCTTGTTCTCTATATATTACCAGAGGTGCCCTATATATACAGACTTTTCCTTTCACAATTCTTCATCTTACCTTCAACGTACATGTTTCTATGGTGGGGGGTCACACTTCTACTTTTATTTTTGTTCGCAGAGATTTACATTCTCATAATGGGCCAAGGCTCTAGTTTCACTCCAGGTTATGTTTGCATGGTATACAAGGCAGGATGGCATGGAAGCACTATCCTCCCCAGATGAGGTTATTACGCATCGTCTAGTAACACTTCATTTCTTTAACGCTGAGTGATAGCCCGTGATAGCCCAATCTTGCCCGGCCAGCTTACTATTGAAACCTAATAATATGAATCCACTCCCCTGGAGCCGCAATACATCGGTCCACAGCCAATGCGCCCGTAAAGCCTATTCGTCGTGATCGCAAGAGTACAAGGTACTGGCCTTAGCTCTCCACAAAAATTAAAACCCGCATGAGGATCCCGGCATAAAGTAAGACCAGGTTCTCATTTACTCGTAGGACCAGAAGCCTGACCTATGGCACACAGTGATCCCGGAATCCAAATTTAACACTTTATCAATCAATCCATCAAGCAACGTTGAACTACTCGTAGGCAGAGGATAGGCCGCAGGGTGTAGTGTTCCCAACCGTCCAGCCTAGAGCTCGGACATTCGGTACAAACCCTAGTAGAAATCATATATCATACTACCAAACGAATAATTATAGTATCATGAAGCATTACTTGCACCGTCCTGTGTAGTTTCGCGAACACTGGCTGGACGAGTATGTTAAATCACTGTGCCCCTTACCTACTTTGAGCACTAACCCGGGGTGGATGGTGTCGGTATTACAAGTAAATCGTGGTGGCGCTCACCTAATCTGGGTGCTAACCAATAGTGGATGAAATTTGTTGGGTGAGTATATTGGTGCATATTATACTCATCCAAGGTTGTTCATCCGCTTTGAGTTAGCGCACAGATTACGTAAGCGCCACATGAATTTGAATTTAGGATACTCATCCAGTGGTCCTTTATCCACTCTCGGTTAGCACTCAAATTGGGTAAGCGAGACACTTGTTCCGCCTTAGGTTAATTTTAGGTAATCATTGCCTGATGAAGGAGGATTGACAGAAGAGGGATACCAAAGGGCCGGCGTCACTTTGCAGCGATGCCTAGAAACCTATTTTACGGTAGGTGAGGGTTCGGATCACAAATCAGGACTTCGTCTTCCGTTGTGCCGGGATGTTCCTCAAGGTTTCGGTGCGCATTCAGTGCCCGGGTAATCGGTATGGAGACGCTACTGTAAGGCTTGTACTTTGTACTCTCAGGATCATGATGAATGAGCTACTGTTAGAGTGTATCCTCTACGCGCGTATAACTCTTGCCTAATGTACTGTAGGCTCCGGGGGGCGGATTCGTGTGACACATGTCGGTCAGCCAGAGTGGCTGGCGGGAGTGGTGGCTGTTCACGGGATATCACTCGGCATCATTCAACGCTGTTTAGATAGTTGGCATAGTGAGCTGGAACGATGATTTGGGAAATTGAGGAACTCTTAGTGAGGTTCAGGATACCTGAACTATCTACTGATTGGGGCGAGACATAGAGCAGGAGCGAACGATGGTAGGAACGAGTGAAAGAGGTCCATGGAGGTATATTCAATCGTGTAAGAGTTCGAGGTGCGGCCACGGCATTTAATGGAATTGTGAAACTGTAGTAGAGACGGAAGCATTTTCAGTAATAACAGGAGAACTGAAGTGCTTCCCCATGCATGATGCGCGATCACGGCATATCACTCGAGATCAAAATAAAAAAAGGAAGTGCTTCTGCATGATGAGCAATAACCCCACTGGGTGGACATAGTGCTTCCATGTTGCCCTGCGATGTAGGCCGTGCAAACGCAACCAGGATCGAAGCTAGAATCTGCGGTGTAGCCCGCTATGGTAATGTAAATTCTTGTGAACGAAAATAGAAACGTACAGCCCCAGCCCTAGTTAGAAAACCACAGACAGCCTTTTTGCACCCTCCCACTACCGCCACCTATGCCCACTACCACATCCCAATCCGAATGACGAGGATGAGAACGCACTCAGCTATCGCGAGGACTACGAGATGTACTATGTAAATGGCGAGGACCATACCAGGAGCATCGGAGTAGGCATGGATGTCGGTGTGGGTATCAGTGGCCTGTGGTGTGATGGGTGTATCATCTGCGAACCCTTTCCTATTTCGGCCTGGACCCCCCCCCCCGCGAAGCTAAACGAGTATTCATGGCACGGGCGCACGAAACCCGTGATGTGGCTCCGCCGCACATGATCCCGATTAGGAAGCCGATAGCTATAGCCCACCGCCAGGTCACAATCCAAACCGTGCCTGTATCATGGCACTGTGCCATGTGTTGATCTATGTGTTAACATGTCGCCCCAGTCGACGGCATAGCTGGTGCTTGAGCGAGGTGGAAACCAATGCTGGCCGAATCCATGGCTTTCGAGGGATAGCAAATACTTTCCGGGGGTGTCGGTCGTGGTAGCTGTTTAACATGTAGGATGTATTAACGTGGTAGCTATGTTTAACGTGTAGGATGTATTAACGTGGGAGGGTGTGTTTAACGTGTCTGAGGAGCGAGAATGGGGATGGGCGGGTGGGTTGTGGGTGAGGAGAGGAGACGGGGAGGGAGACAGGATAGATGGTTGACCACAAAAGACCAGGTGCTGGTAGACATCTTGGCTGCCCGTTGCAAAGGATTCCCAGCGATTGGATCTGGTGAAAGATCGACCCTCGCTCCATTGTCCAGTAACAGCTTAACAATATCAGGGTTTTTTGTAGCAATGGCAGCCTGCAGTGGGGTGTCCTTCTTGCTTGGCGAAGAGTTTACATCAGCGCCAGAATTTATTAGTCGCTGTACGGCATCCAAATCTCCCTCGACCACTGCTGTTTGTAACTCACCGCCGTGGCGATCCACAATTCTTGAATCCAGTCTGTCACTGTCGAGCTTTTCCAAACTTTCCAATGCACCGCGCTTTACCACATATCTAAAGAAGTTCTGGGATATGGGGTGTTGATATTGCAGAATCGGTTTATATATCCAGGCTTTGACTAGGTTCCGAATTTGTCTGTTGTTGGAGCGCAAATCATAGGGATCACCGACTTCCGGCCAATCGGGCAAAGCAGGGAAGAAATCCGGTATTGAGTCAGTGAAGATCCGAGTCTCAAGAGTGCGGAGATAGCTTCGGACCTGTTTGAAAGAACACTCCAAGCAATTGGCGATCCAGATGGCCACTTGAACGGGAAGTGAAAGGCGTCTGCCTCTACATTGGACCCCTCTTCCAGGTTTTCCTTCTCTCGCCCCGCTAGCATATCCGCCATATCGTTAGCTTCGCTCGGCTCGAATACGAAAAGCCAGTGCAGTGGTACGGTCCCGAGAAGTTTGCTTTTAAGAGTTACATCGGCTCCCCTTCGCACCAAATAACGGGAGGTCGAAGCATGGCCGGCCATGCATGCCCTTTGGAGCGGTGTCTCACCGCCAATATCCAGGGAGTCGATACCATACCCACTCTCTACCAGGCGTTCGACCTCAGTAATCTGCCCAAGAGCAGCTGCCTTGTGAAGTGGATAGTTTCTGAGCCACCCGAGGGGGCCTTGAACATTGTAGAGAAGGCCAGATGGGCTGTACGCTCTCTCCTTCTCGATCGTATTGTAAGCGTAATGTGCATTGTATCCACCCGACTGACGAAAATCTGATAGGGCTAGCGCATATTCCTCCGGGTGCTCATGTGCAAACTTCCGGGCAAGAAGAAAGCCCGACGCAACGGCGTCTCGTTGCCATTTGGTGTCGTTATCTTCTAACATTTCTCGGAACCTACCATTGTTGCTTCCCGGGAGCAGCTTGCAAATCGCCTGAGGTGAGAGGTAACCTCTCATAGCCGACACCGCAGCACATGCTCCCCGTTTCCTCCGATACACGTTTGCTCGATCAACGCCCAACTCCAGGTCATCGAGCCGTCTTGAGAAGCACAACCTTAGCAACTGATACCCACTAATTTCCCGGCCGACTAGATCCGCAGATATATTCACCCGGGGTTTCCGGGATACTTCATCAATGCCGTTAACGTAGTGGGATGCAATATTAGCATACATATCGGCATCAACTTCCTCGAGAAACTTATGCATCGGTAACCAAGAGTAGTTCGGGTTTTTCGTTTTTTTCGGGAGCAGGATCCCTTTTTTCCTGTCCCTTGACTGAAAGTATTGGAAGGCTCCTAGAATCATAGATGAGTCGTTCACCGGGGCTTCGTGCTCTTTCCAAGGCGTATCGTCGTCGAATCGGCCTTGGACCCTATTTCATTGTAAGCTGCCGTCTTTTTTTGAGACTATAGGATTCTCATAGGTACCAAAATCCGGTTCGGTCGAATTCCTGCTGATCTACTTGTGAGAGCTGGTCGCAAACTTTTCCTAGATCTGACGCCCTCTCCTGAGGCCGACTTGGCAGTAAATATTGCATGACATCGCGTATACAATTTTGGGTTGGTTGGGAAATATTTGCACGCTGTAGTATGCTGCTCACTTCCTCGAGGCCAGTCTTTTGATACCCGTCGTGGGCACGAACAATTGTCCGTGGGATGAGAAGCCCAAGTGAGAAATAGTCACATTTTGTCAACATATCAATACTGACACCAACATCACCTAACTCCGGGGCCTGCCAACCGGGAGTTCCGATATTATATATCTTTTAATTCTTCTCCATATCCAACACAGAAAACCCAAAGTCCGAAAGTTTGGCAACACAGAAAAAGGGTGCTTCAGCGGGGAATACCAACACGTTATCTATTTTGATATCATCGTGGATGATCCCAGCATCGTGGAGAGCACCCAGCCCCTGGGCGACATCAAGACCCAACTTCTGGAGAACTTGTTCAGGAGGGTTCGGTATTTTCCTCTTGTGATTAGAGAGAAAGTGTCGCAGAGAACAATTGCCATTCCATGCTCGAGAATAAGTAACAGACTAAGTGGCTCAACCCTGGTACCACTGTCACCAAAATCAAACGCCCAAGCCAACAATTTGACAATATTTCGGTGGGTATGGATTGCAAGATTTGTGAGTGTGCGGACTTCCAGAGTCAACGCACGCAATTGTTCGGGGGTCCCAAAGCCAAATTGTTGAGATGTTGATGCCGGGGCCTGCGCATAGCTATGCATAAATCTTGCCCGTTTAACAGCAACAACCACCGGAGCTTTTCCAGAACCCTGGATCTTTGAAATATATGGTAAATCAAAAGGTGGGAAGGTTTCATGGACAAAGTGTTGGTGGCCAAATACGTCGAACTGCGCGCCGGAGCCTAAAGATTTACAACCTAGATGAACCTGAGACTGAAAATGTGGCCCCTCCACGTTTGCAAATTTCATCAACCTAACAAAATCCTGAAGATTCTCTGGATAATCTGAACGAGGGCTTGAAACTACTGGACCAGAAGATTTTTTGGTTTCGCGAGAAAGCAAGAATTCACTCAGAAGCCGGTTTCTCGAAGGATCGTATCCATCGCCGAGCAGGGGTGTTTGGAAATCGTCAAGTTCCATGGTAGGATCGTGCTAGGTACGATCCTGGTACTGTATGCTGAGCGACGATTCGGTTTCGTGAGCTTTTAAAAATGTTGACACATGTTTCGAATTGCTTGGATCTTGAAACACGTTGGGATTGAGGACCCCGCCCTTTGGCAGCTTCCTTGAGTGAGGTGTTCGATTGCACAGGTTACTCGTAGGGTTACAACTTGTGAATATTGGGTGGCTTCAGCCGAAAATCGCAAAATTTGACGAATTGTGAGGAGGGATGTGTCCCGCCGCGCCGGCACTGGTACCAGCACCCGTGCGAATAAAGTTACAAAACATGGCGCCAGGTGTTGACTCGGGTCGCACCGCATCCTGCACGGCGCCCTATCAAGACGAGCACTCGAGTATTGTATCGCATTGGAGTTCTCATGCAGGCAACATTCAACTGAGACCTCAGCCACTCAAAAATTCTAATTGGACACCCTTGAGTACAGTACCTACCGGTAGTACTCGTACTTGTATCGTGCGCAGGCTTTTGTGATATGACACTTTCATAAGATAAGGCATGAAGGTGCCCTGAAGGTCTTTTATAGTGATGATAAATAGCTCCCATTTTCTCTCCAAGGATGGTTGGCGCACCGATCTAGGAGTCTTGCATGTATTAGATTCACTCCCACCTTCTAACCTTCCCAGTTTCTTAACCATTCTTAGAGCCAATTTTGAACTTTTAGGTTCCGAATCATCAGCTATAATACCGCCATATTTCGGCAATGGAGGCGGCGGCTCTCGCTATCGCAGTCTTCAACGAGGTGTTCGTGATTGGAAAATTTATTAGGCAAGTCCTGGCAGATGCCGGAGACCAAGACGATAGTTTCCGGAGACTGGAGTCGGAGTTCAAATACCAGCAGACGCTTTTATCAACGTTCGGTAAACGATTCCTTGAGAGTAGATATATATATGAAATCGAAGGTGGTTTGAGGGACCAAATCAGGACGATTTTAGAGGAACTTAAACGCCTAGTTGGAGAATATGGTCGCCTGGCGGCGCGCTACGATAAGGAATACGCCGAGGCACTTAAGGGGGTTGACAAATGGTGGGAAATTGGCATTGGAAGTTCCGAAAGACAAAAGGAAGCAGAAGAACCCAAGGTGGTCCCCTTAGAGTCGATCGAAACCCCGGGACCAACGAATCCAGTTGTGCATGAAAAAAAATGCGCTTGGAGTAGCTGGCGCTTTCCTCGTGCTCAATTTTCCCAAAAGTTCGCGAGCCTGAAGTGGGCGCTGTCCAACAGAGAGAAGCTTGAATCTTTAGCCCGAGACCACGGAGATTGGGTGGGGAGGTTGATGGAGGTTATGAAGCTGACACTTTTCACCCGGGATGCCTTCTCGTTGAATTTGGACGAACTCCGAGATTTCCAGGGAAAGGATGCTAGAACCCTTGGAATGTCCAAGATCACCACGACTCGCATGTTTATCCTTGATCCCTCGCAGGGCGAGACGGTCGAACTCGACCCGAAGCTAATCACCAATACGCCGCAAGGACATTCCAGGTTCCCAACGAGCGCTGTCTCCCTGGTTGGGGAGGGCGACTTAAGGAACGGTAAATACAACAACCAAAATGTCTTGATCGAGTATAAACACGATCCAGAACCCCAACAAGGTACCAGTAACCCGGAAGTAGCAAAGGCGAGGATCCAGCTCTTATCCAAACTCCTAGGTGTCGAGTGCCGTCACGATGAGCCGACCAAATCAAACAACTTTACACTCCGTTGTCTCGGCTTCTTCCGTGAGGCTGGAGAGTGCCGATATGGTCTAGCATTTGCGCTTCCCCAGGACCGTAAGCCGGAGCCGATGAGCCTCCATACCGCCATCGGTTCCTTGACGGGACGGTCGCGACCGACTTTGGGCCAACGGTTCGCCATAGCACACGACATCGGCTACACGTTGATAGAATGGTTCCTCGTAGGTTGGGTTCATAAAAGCATCAACTCCAAGAATATATTGTTTTTTTCGCCAAGAACATCAAGGATTAGACTTCGATTCGCCTTATCTCTGCGGCTTCGAATATGCACGTCCCGGTGGGGAGGTTTCGAATGTCCATTGGGATCTATACCGCCATCCAGCCCGCCAAGGTTTGCCCACAGAGGCGTTCGGAAAGATCCACGACATATATGCCTTCGGAGTCTTGCTCCTAGAGCTCGGTCTTTGGCAGCTCACGCTCAAACTTATTGACCCGACGGCGAAGACCACGCCAAGTATCATTCAACAGACACTAGTAAAAAATGCAAGAGAGAGGTTGGGGCACTTTATGGGGCAGAAGTATCGGTATGCTGTCCTGCTCTGTTTGGAGAGTTCCCTGGCTGTCGATATGGATGATAAAGGGGATTCGAGGCTGATTGCTGCCTTTAAGGAGAGGGTTGTAGCCATCCTTGAGGAGGGGCGAAAACTCTGAGAAATTGCAAGCTCCTATCATCATAATGCCATCTTTCACGGGTGGTAACTAGCATTAGATCTGGGAGAGCGACTTTCCCATAGAAAAAAAAGTTACTGGCAGGGTGGCCGGGATGGAGAGCAGGGTTAGGTTTCGGGGGGTCGCAAGGGTGAATGGAGGTCACCTGCGAGGGGTATCATAGAGAGATACAGTAGTATTACCGGTAGTATTGTTATCATAATTATTATTATCATACGGTAGTTAGGAATGTAAAAGTCTGGGAAACTCTTCACCCTCCGCCCTTAAATACCACCTCTTTCGCACAAGAGATAGCCCCACTCCATGTCACTGGTATGATGTTGGTGAATCGGCAAAAAACTCACAAACGTTCCCAGGGGGCAGATTATTTTAATTAAGAGGAAGATGGATGGATGGGGGGAACTGGAGAGTTATGATATCGTACTTTTGTAGAAACCGGCGGGGAGCTTCGGGAATTTCAGTGGATACGGGGGAAATAGGAAAATCTTACTATACGTATACGCCTGTTTCTATCCGTCTGGTGGGTGTGTGATGCACATGACGGAAACGTTAGATGTTGCTACCGGTTACTTGCCGAGGTAACTTGCGTGAGTGATTATACGTGACACAGTAAAAGATTGAGCCAGATCAAGACTTCACCTCGAAGACGCGAGCTGTTCGAGCCTACCGTATTAATTAGACAGGCCGAGTTGACTCGGGTCTATCCCAGCTACCCGTAGTCTCCAACTGGATCGTGCCATACCAACTACTAGGATCTTTGATGGGGCAAGCTTGGTTCACGGTACGAGTAGACTTCCCGGTTCCCGACCACCAACTGGTACCATGGCCCACGGTGCTTGCTGGCATAGTCTGCTGACCGCACAGTTTGGCACAATTTGCCTACTCGAGTACTAGTTGGGCTAAACCAAAAGTGACGGTTGCCCATCCAAGACCCTGCTCGAGTGCCGTACCTTGTTAGAACGAAGGAGCCAATCATTCGACTTCAGATGGGAGCCTCCGAAAGCAACCAGATGGGAACCTCTGAGAACAACGAAGGGGGAAACCACTGGTCAATTTACGCCAAAATGGACTTGCAAGTTGGGGGTGAAAAGGGAATATGCCCCCCGGGATCCCTTCACCAAACCATATCCTTGACATATCGCAATATGGTATTCATGGATGGTGTCATGCCTACAGGTAGGGTGTTGCTACCCCAGACTAACTCTTGTCCTGGGGTTCCGGACAATCATCGGGAGGAGTTTTGCTCCAGTCTCGTGCCTCCACTCCCCTCTCGGGTCGTAGACATAAAGTTGTATCATACCACAGACGGCACCGCCGAAGTAAAAAAGAAACGTCCCCAATCCTTTAATTCCGCACGAATAGCTAGGACATTGTATCATATAATCAGAGGAAAGAAAGACGCAAGATAACGAATGATATCGGAATTTCAATTCAGCACAGTCGAGCCCTTCCACCCCACCCGCTTCGTCACTCCCATTATCAGCATCAAAAAAGAGAACGAAAACCAGGCGGAAAGTCCGATTCCAAGAAACTGACAAGAAAAGGAAGAAAAGAACAAAATTCCCCAATCACATTCAAAGAAAGACACCTTGCGGGTTGCAATCATCTAACTAATGCTACATTGTCACTACTCCCCTCGACCCCATCCAACCCAATCTCGTCCAACAACCCTCCACACTTTCACTTCCCCGCTGCGCAGGTCACCTATCTTGAAACTGTCGATTTTGACTTTTCTGCTCTCTCTACCCTGATCATAGGCCCTGACCTTCTTTTTTGTTCCATCCCAGTCCACAACTATTGCGACGTGGTCCGGCTTTCCAACATCCATTGAGTACTTTTGATGCAGGCCTCCTTTGTGTCCTTGGAATCTGGCGTTTCGAAACGATAGGATATCTCCGGCTCTGATCTCATCATTCAGTATAGTATTGGCATTGGCAAGGTTGGCATATACAAGGGCGCCATATGAGCGGTGACCGGCAGGGCTTAATGCATTAGGAACAAGTTTGAATAGTTCGTAAATTAATGTATGAGGCTCTCCGTCTCCCACGACAGTATTCTCGCGGGATTTAGCTCCATTATAGATATTGGCCCCGTATTTAGTCTGAAACTCTTCGAGTTGATCCTGTCGAGGGTTTGGCGGAGGCGGCTCATGTCGCTGCTCAAGGGACGTATTGGCGGAGTCATCGCGATCATAGCGTGCAGTCACAACTGTCTGGGAATAATCGTGGAAAAGAACATAAACATCCTTGGTCACTGTTGTTCTTCCGCCACGCCTAGTTGAGGTGGATTCTTCGACTTCAAAATAGAGTTCCTTAAAGCGATTCTGGAAGATAGGAGGAGGAGTGTTGGGGGTCATCCACCACTGAGACCGTTCTCCTAAATCAACATCTCGAGCAACAAACTCCGCAACCGGTCGGCCTTGCTCCATTGAGCGCCTGCCGGCTACGGGTCTAGAGGAATCCATGGATTGTCTACCGGCGCTGCCTCGGGGTTGGTCTCGCTGAGAGGGAGGTGCCTGGTGCGGCGGTGGTGGAGGAAGCCCGGATGTAGGTGGGGGAGGCGGAGAGGCAAGACGGGGAGATTCGTAACTGTAAGGATCGTAGTCGCCAGGGCCCTCATATCTCTCTGGCTCTTGAGATGGTGGAGCAGGTGGTGGTGGGGGTGGTGCAGCCCGTGGCATATCCATTGACTGCCGCCCTTTCCTAGATGGTGGGGGATTGGATGGTGGGGCCGGAGGTGGTGGTAGTGGTACGTTCCTAGGGGGTGCCTGGGGGGCGATAATAGGTGAGGGCAATGGTGTTCCCTCGTCGTCGTCATGACCGTCTCGCCTTCCGACCTCCTTGCCCTTTAAAGCATCTCTATGCGCTACCTTATTTCCAATATCCGTATCATAATCTGCCTCATACTCGGTCACTTCTTCCTCAGTATCGGATTGCCTTTGGCTTCCTGCAACATCCGGCCGGGATTCGTCCATACTGGCTCTGGGAGGGGGGGCGGTAGGAGGAGGTGGGGGGGGAGGGCGGCTCATAGAGGGAGAGACCATGGGGACTGGAGGCATTGTACCTGCTGCCCTCTGATAGCTAGCTCGCTTGTTCTGGCCTCCAGGTGTAACCGGTGAGGCGGTAGGTGAGGACTGAGTATTGGAGTAGCCTTGAGAAACACGTTTGCTCGTGGGTGACGTGGGTGATAAAGCATCGTAGCTAGAGCCTGGGCGTCCGCTGGGAATACTGGGGGGTCCAGAGGGCGGTGGGGGAGGGGCCGCCCGAAGCTCACCAAGTTCAGAAGTAGAAATAGTGAGTTTACCCGCATGAACGGAGAGTTCGTCATCAGAAACAGATCCATCGGAGGGTGTTCGAGCTGCTAGTGGCGGAATTTGCGTAGTAGGCGCTAAATAAGGTTAATTAACTTAGAAAAAAAGGGGAAAGTAATTATGATATAAACTCACGTTCGCTAGGAGGCGGAGGAGGTGCAGACCTCTCATTTGGAACAGGGGGTGGTGCAGGGCGGTCTGATGCTACTTGATTAGCAGGCCAATTCATATAATACGAAGAGGGGGTGCCCACCCTGAGGTATTGAAGGTGGTGAGATCTGCGAATGTCTCTTCTCAAGTATGGGTGATCCTGGCATAGGCCTCGGCCCCTGAGGATGTGGAGGGGTCGTCTGCTGGCTTTGCTGTGACTTGATATCTTCCACATCTACAACCTCATCCGGCGATTGCTCTTCGAAAACCCTTTTGCTTGTTCCACCTATATATCTGGCGGGCGCTTCAGCTTCGCTATCGGATTTTTGCTCAGCGGCGGGTGGGGATTGAACTCTGGGCAAGGCAAATGGCAAGGCGACTGGTGGCGATTGTGTGTAATCGCTCGAACCTTTGTTTTCACTCTCATCACCGTCATTTGAAGACCTCCTAAGACTCTCATCTTCCTCTTTGGGAGGCATAGATGTCGAAGAGCTCTTCTTTTTCTTTGGCGGCGGCGGAGGAGGCCCTCCCATGGGCATGCCGCCGAACATGCCATGCATACCCATCCCGCCACTCATCTTGGCTATTCTCTCCCTGATAGCCAGCTTTCTCGCTACCTCAGGATCGATCTCCTCATCGTCCGAATCCGGGTTATCTGGGGTGTCATCGTTCGCGCCCTCGTCGTCCCCATCATCCGATTTATCTTCCCTATGAGAAGTGGTCGGGAGTCGGCTTCTGCTAGTAATGGTTTCTTCACCAGTATACCCCGAAGCAGAAGAAATATCTGCATCACCCGCACTCGATTCCTCCACAACTGTGTCTTCGCGGGAGATATCGACACTCCTCTTCTGTTTCGGTGCCGCCTCCAATCCTTCCCCTTCAGTAGTCTGGGGCCTGGTGGAATCGTGAGACCTGTGTTCGTGGGAACTGTCCTCAGGGGCAGCACAAGACTGATCATCTTCCAGGGTTCTTTCGCTCTCATTTCTTTTCGGCTTCGAGGGTCTCTTGTTTTTCCATCCAAGCCCAGTAGGGTCTAGCTGCTGGTTTTGTAATAATGCCATCCTATCTTTTAGCGTCATTTTGGGCCCTTCGTCTTCCCTCTCCCTCTCTTGCTCCGTAGAACCCCTCGCAGGCGCTTCCCCTTGATCTGGGCGGCTGTAATTAGAGTCCTCATCTCTCCTGGGTTTTGGTATGTTCTGGATTGGCGGAGGGACATATGCGTGTTTGCTCGGGGGAGGCGGAACAAAAGGTTTCTTGATAAAATTGACGGGTGGCTTGTGAGGGTTAAAGGGCACAGGAGGAGCTGCAGAACCCTTATTAAACAATGCAAGGCGGTCCTTAAACGAAGATGGTTTCTCCAGAGGTGGGGGTTTAGACGATGACGGAGCTGATTTCTCAGCAGATGGTGCTGGAGTTTGCTTTGGGGGAGCCTTGAATGCGGGCGCCGCCTTCGCTACGGGTGGCGAGGAAGCAGGTTGAGCTGCCTCCAGCTTTTCTTGACGAATGGCAGTTTGAGTTTCAGAAGCTTTCGGGGCCGCAATTGATGACACTAGGTAGCTCTGTACAGCGGGGGGCGAAGGTTCGGCGACAGGGACTGGAGGAGGGGGGGACTTTACGCGAGGGGCATCGTCCTGATACTCGGCCGGGGGTTCCGGTTGATGTTCCTCCGTTACTTTTTTCCTACCACCCCCACTTCGAGTTGGCCTAGGAGGAAGCTCAACCAAGATCCTCTCAACGAAATTCCTCGGGAATATTCCCTGCCTCAACTCTCCTGTAGCCTTATCATGATACTCCCCGTAATACCAATCAGCATCTTCCTCCTCGGTAACAGTGATAACTTCATCAGCCGGGAAGTTGAGGTCATCGTCGTGTGGAGAGTTGTAGTCAAACAAGGCCTTGACCTTGAACGGTGGGACGGAAGTATTAGCCATGACAAGGAGCCAGTCACCGCCCAGACGGACGCCAGGTAGTGAAAGATAAGGGCGTAGATGGGAGGAAAAAAAGGAAAATTCTGGACAAAGATGTTAAGTTTGTTGGTGGCGATTCAGTGTTTTCGGTGGCTTTCTACCTGTAGGAGGCGACCCGGCCAACGCACGTCAGCGCATCACGGAAGTGATCACATCACCAACACCCCACCAAAAGCTACCTGAAGGAGTTCTCACCTGTAGCAGGAGTTAAGAAGAAGGGAGCAAAATAAGACCGAAGAGTAACAATGATGGAAAATGGTTGGTTGTTAAGGGAGGTTACAAGGAGTGAATGTGTTTTTGGAAGTGAGGTAAGGAATTAGCAGCAATAATGGAGGTTCTTGCTAACAGAAAGAGTTGACGGATGGAGCAGCGAGGGGAAATCCGATCCGTCCGTGTGGAGGGGAAACCGACCTTACCCACATCAAGGATCTCGCAGAGTGGCTTAAAGCGGCGCAGGTAGTATCTAGTGGCGGGTCTCGGCGAGAATCCGCGGCAATTGTCCCAGTTCGAGGACGCTGATTGGCCAATTATTGTGAGGATTAAACCTAAAAAGGGTCTGCTAGATCTGATATCGCTTATCAATTCGTACCGTTATCGGCCGGGCACATGATTTGATGCACCTTTGCGACAAAATGCCCAACTTCCGTGACAACTGACCTCGTCATCCTCTGAACGAAGCGAATAAAACCTCAACACATCATCTTCCCGCTCACCACCTACCACCCTTTCACCCTTCTCTACCGCCCCTGAATTTTGGTACTCGGATCATGACTGCCAAACAGCCAAAATCCATTCTCAAGAAAACCCGAGAACCTTCTTCCTCTGCCACAGCCGTCGTTGGCAGCACAATTGTTAGCGCGGGTCCACCAACATCCCAATCGAAGTCCCTCCCGACCCCAGAGGAAGCTCAGGCAATTGCACTCTCTCACGCCCACTCGATCCAGATCCGTAAAGTCCTCGAGCTCTCAATTTTAGCCTCCTTAGAGCAATTAGTAGACTTTCCACTTCCGGACAGCACTTCTACCGATCTAAAATGCCACCTCCGTTACTTCCAGCCCTCCGACTTCGATTCCTTAATGGAGGAAAGGGGGATCTGTGATAAATGCTCGAACCCACTATGTCCTAAACCCCGTAAGAGGTTAGCTGGCGGAGGGAAGTCTACCTATGCCCTCGTAGACAAAGGGAAGAAAACCATGAGGTTTGTGGAAAAAGAGAAGCTCGAGCAGTTTTGCAGCGATATTTGCGCTCGACAGGGGTTGTGGTTGAGGGTTCAACTGAACACCGAGCCTGCATGGACCAGAGCAGAAATAATTAGCGATGTTCAAGTCGATGAGAAAGGCGTTGTTTCGGGGTTGGATCTCACCGGCGAGAAGTGGCGTGGCGGGCTTGGGGCTGCAATCCTCTTATTGGAGGAAGCAGAAGAGCAAAGACGGCAGGAAAAATGGAACAACACCAAGGAAGCAGATATTGAAAAGCTTGCGGAGGAGTTGATGGAGGTTGGGATCAGTCTTGACAAGGAAACTCGAGGGATGAAGCAAAGCGATTCCTTGTCCGTTGATATCAAAGAGAGGGAGAGTGAAGGAGGCATGGCCGAACTCCCAGAGTTAATCCTGACAGATGAGAATGGCGACAGGGCTCGAGCTATCGAGGGGTATACACCAAAGATTGGCCCCGTATATACTCGAAAAATTAGCGGGGAGAAGGAAGAATAAATGTAAACTAGAGTTTATATCTGGCTTTCTAGATAGGCTTTTTTAGCTTGCTCTCTCAGCCTCCTTTATGCCCCCCCGGTGTAGTATTAGGCTAGATCTGCCGCAATATCATCTCTGTCAATACCATCCCGCAATTCGGCCGGTGATTCCTATCGAGTACTGTACAGCATTCTAGCTCCCATACTGGTACTGTACATTTTCTACCCTGAGGGTATTATCTAATGGGTAATCACTTTGGCAACACTCGTGAAAGACTTCCACTCTTGATTTAGGGCGCATCTGGTTGCCACGCTGAAACATCATTCTGACCCCGTGTTGTCTGGTTGACCAAAACAGAATGATCAAGTTGCGCTCAAGGCGAAGGTTTCCCCACCCCTTGATGATGAAAAGCCCTAACCCAGCTATCATACCCGCTATGCATATGCCGCAGCAACTCAAAAGACACTCGAAAAATATTCTCACATTCTCCCTCCCTCTACGATAGTATCGTACCGGTAGGTGACTACGTATAGTAATACGGCGGTCTTCCCCCCCCGCGGAACTTCGCTTTTGGGCGTTGGCTGGCTGCCAAGTGCTTTTATGTAAAAGGGTCGGGTCATTTATTGTATTGAACGAGTATGTTTTGAGTATGACGGGGTCAATGATTTTGTTTTCGGCTTTTTTTTTCTCCCCCTATTCTTTCTTTCTGTGATCTCCGGATGGGAATGTATTCGTGGTTCGTCGTGGAACGGGAGGGGGGGTAGTCATTAGGGGGAATAATGTGTTGTGGATACATGGGGGGCTTCGTATCGCATGATATTTGGATCGAGTGGATTTTGTGTGACTTGGGGTAGTAGGGAATTGGCCGCGATGGGCTTGATTAAAGTGGGTACAGCGAGATTCTATGTTCCAATAACAACGATATTAGTTAACCGTCTAGATTAAAAGATGCTAGTAATAATATCTGTTCGCCACCATCTATCTATACCACGCCACCCAATGTCAGTTGCTTTCCAACCATTCATGGCGATAATCTGGTCTATGTCTGAACAAAGTACAAACAAGCCACTCAACTCCAGCCTAAATATTACCATACAATTTCACCTCGAAGCCTCGCCCGTCTCAATCTCCACAGCAAGAATCACCTTGTTCCTCGAGACAGCACCTTTCCCATCTACAGATCCATCCGGAACCTTTTCAAGATCCACTTCCAACCCCAGTATCTTCCGAAGGATAACGTGCGCGCCAGGTTTAGAAATAAGTGCGTTTCTTTCTTGACAGTGTTCGCTCCTAATGCCTATACAATATTCTATCAGCAATCCAAGCCTTGAATAATAACGTTCAGGTGCAATACATTCAAAACATCCATCTAAACATGCACACCTTTCCATCCTCTCAACCGCCTGCTTGAGCAAAACATGGACGGACTCGAACGCCCGGAAGGTATACATTCCCGTCGCCCCCGCGTCATAAAAAATCAACCTAGCCGGACGTGTTCTACGCTTCTTCTTCAATGTGGGTTTCCCCTTTCCTTTTCCCTCAGGCTCTTCACTCTTAACAGCACTCTTACATTCCGTCTTGACAGCCCCCGACACGCTCGTAACGAAATTCCCAAAGAGATTCAAGACTGCATGTTCAGCTGCGTGCACCGCCGCTGCAGCATCTATATTTTTAAGCGTTAAGATGTCTAGTGCGGACACCGGCACATCCAGCCACATCCCCTTCGCCAATTTGGTAATGGGTGGGGAGTCAATTTCCACGGCGTCGAGGACCCGCTTCGCTCTATCAATTTTGAGAAATCCATAGATAACGGTGTGAATGCGGATGGTGCCGTAAAACGCCTTCGACAGGGACTCCGGAATTATGTGCACGACGGCGGTTTCGATGGGGTCTATGTCGGTGTAGTCCTGCGGTGTTGTGGTCCAGTCTACTGTTAGGCTTTCCACAGCTGCGTACCTGCTACTCAGATTGACGTTCTTGACGATGTATGTTTTCCCCTGAGAGAGAAATATACCGCCTTCGTAGAGGGTGAATGCCGCGTGATCTGGGTCTAGGGTTTCGATGATTTGGTTGGTGTGGTTTGTAGTATTTATTACGGATATGTGTGTTTCTAGGTCAGGACCTTCTCGGATGGAGACGTGTTTGGATGGATAGGGAAGGTAGCTTTCGTGAGGGTGGTACGATCCAGCGTTTTTCTGGGCTAGTTTGGATTCGGCGAAACCTTCGAGGTTAGGCCCAAAGTATTGGTGGTCTTCCAGCAGGTTTATGGGAACTTCGTAGGCAGCACACTGAAGATGGCCTTCACGGATTACGGGGTTCTCCAAGTCGACCTGAAGCTCGGCATTTGGTTTGGTGAATATCTCGTCGGGGTTGTCCATGTGGAATTGGTCCCGGGGGGTTGAACCTGCTACTAGAATTGAGAGTGAATCTTTGTTTCTTCTCCCGGCCCGCCCACTTTGCTGGCGTAGGCTGGATATTGAGTGTGGGAATCCGACCATAATAACGGCATCTCCCATGCACGTTAGCCCGGACAAAAGGCTGCTATCAGTAGATAGAAATACCTAAGCTGCCGATGTCCACTCCCAGCTCCAATGCACTTGTTGCCACGATGCCTAGCAAATGCCCTTCAAACATTTCCTTCTCTATCCGCCTTCTATCTTGCGGGGTGTATCCTCCTCTATAAGCCATAACTCTGGGCGCAACCTCCGGACGCCCCAGTCTTGCGAACTCACTCCTGACCTCCTTCACCAGCAGCTCGCAAGCGTTCCTCGCCCTACAAAAGGCAATTGCCCTAATACCACGTAATATCAACTGCGTAAATAACCTGGCGGTCTCCATGACTGGATCCACACGCCCGAGCGATAGATTTTCGGGGTCTTTGTATGGTGAATTCCAGCAAAGGAACTCTTTCCTACCGGCGGGAGATCCATCCACGTCAGTTAACTTAACAGAACCGACTCCAAAGATAGTCCGCATGTGCTAATTGAATTAGCTATTATTTAGTGCGACCAAGATATAGGAGCATTTACAGCTTCGGGATTGGCAACAGTTGCTGAGCAAGATACGAATTGTACCTTGGTATTACCAAACGAGGCACATACCCGCCGGAGCCTTCGCATGATAAATGCAGTGTGGGATCCAAAAGATCCGCTATAAACATGCAACTCTACCAATAGATCAGTCTTTGGGACTCACTTCACACACTGTAGTGGAGACACACCGTCAACAATTACGTATTTCAAGTTCTGGAGAAACTCCTTCCATCTATCCTTATTCGGCAATATACTGCAATGTAGCATATCCGGGTTAGTAAATATTACCCGGGCTTCTTGTCGCACCCTGTCTCTGTCTTCCAGCTCTGTGTCTCCATCATAGGTATCAACTACTACTTCGCCGAGAACATCCGTCATGTATCCCAACACTTCCACAAGACTCCTCTTCTGATCTTGCGCCAACGCCTTAGTCGGGAAAATCGCCATAGTCCTTGCGCGGGCACTCTGTTCCATCATATGCAGGATTGGAATCTGGTAAATTAACGACTTCCCGGAAGAAGTAGACGTAGAAACGATAACACTATGTCCATCACATAAATTATTAATTGCTTCCACTTGATGAGCGTATAATCGAGTAACGTTGTGTGCAGTATACAACGCGTTAACAAGTGCCTGCGAAAGTAGAAATTTGAGATCCCCAAACGCAGCCTCCTGTGGAGGTATCACCCTGTGCCCGTTCGGTACGATCTGTTCACGATAAAGGTCCAAGCCTTTAATTTCCTCGATGATTTCCGCAATTGGCTTGCGTTCCTTGGGAATATCGGAATTACCCCTCGTGGGCAGTGATTCCTGGGAGCTTGGCTGCGGATGCCCCGGCAATCTAGGAACATGCTCGTGACATCCATCCATGAGGAGCCCAACAGCATCAACCTCCTTCTCCGCACAGCCCTTTAAAAATTTGTTCACTGCTGCAACAAACCTCTCATTCCGTCTCTTTATAAGTGCCAAAACTGCCTTCTGAGAAACTGCCGGTGTCTTCCCGCTCCTCTGATTGATTTCCCCATCCAGGAACTCCAGGAATAAGACCATCCCCAGTGTCTCCTTCCCGTCTTCGTATATGTCTTTCGCCTGTCCCATAACGTGCAATTGCAACAACTCCTCATCGACATACGAAAACCGCAAACACTTCGGCGCAAGAAACTTCATTTGTGCAACGTCCTCGACGGTCAATTCCATCTTTGTCTGACCCTCGACGGCAGATTTTAGCATATCAAAGGTCGTCGCGACATGTTTACGTTGCGCACAAAAGGTGTATGTGAGGTTTAAGGCTTCGTGAAGTTTTTGGAGGTTCTTGAAGTGTGGTGGCCATTGAATTGGGATTGAAGCTGGGGTGATTTCTTCGGTAGGCCCTTTTCGAGGCTTCTTGGCTGCACTTAGTTTGGTCTTTGGGGTGCGTTTTCGCTTTATCTCGGGGTCCATTGTCCTCATAGTTCGGGTGGGTAGGGGGTTGTGATTATCATGGCTCGGGGAGACGCGTTAAGTGGTAAGCGGGCGGACTGTGCACGTGATTTAAGAATATTGCTTTTTTCATGATCGATTTCAACCTTTATAACAAATTATCGAAACCACGCCCATTCTTCACAAAATCTCACTTAAAAGCTCACAGTTAGAGCCTCAAACAGGATGCATAGTGCGGGAGGCGGCATACCTGAAAACCCTATCCACTCGCTGACAAGGGAACCTATCATAACTCATGCCGCTCGACTTGAGAGCCAAACACACCTCACTGAATGAGAATACCGGTATCATGGGCCCCAAATACCATAATATTATTATTGTGTTATATTATGATACCGTATCATAGTTCTTCAGTAACACACCTATTAGTAATGAAGCCCAACCACCCCTCTAGGTATGACGGGCTAAAATATTTGGGATTGAGCATTTTGAAACCCCTGTTACTGAGGTAATATTACATTGTGGCTTCCTTCAGTGTAGTGCCACTTGACAAGGCACCATTCCGTACGTACAAGCAAGATATAGATAATCTCTCGATGAAGACAAATAGGAAATCAGGGAGAGGTACATTAACCCTACTACCGCCATCTAGTCACAAACCAGTATGATACCCCCCGAATCATCTTGGGTTATTATTGACTATCCATGGATCAGGGCAGGAGAATTAAGAAATTCTGCCCTCTGGGGACAGAGAGGTTGAAGACCTAAGCCCTATTTAGCAACACGAAGTTCGAGTATGATATGATAGTTTTCTCACTCAAGCCGCATTTTCAGTGGTTTTCTCAACCAAATCGTTGTTTGAATGGGTTGGTGTGCTTAGCTGCATCCGTTTCCAAACAGGTTTCTACAATTTCAAAACTGCAGTTTGGGAACAACCTTTTTGCAGGGAGGGCAATATTCAGTTAATAAACCCTACTTTTTAACACCAGCTTTACTTAATCGATGTTGCTTAATTGGGATTTAACTTCTTGTCTTGATTATTAATTTTCTCCTTCTTTAACCTCAACTTTCACGATTACCTGATGTGTTTGGCAATGCACACCACTCAAATGTCGTGTTGCCAAACAGGGCCCTAGGCTTCCCCGATAAGGTTATAGAACCGAACAGTTCCTGCTATCATATAACGAGGTGGCAGAATTCGGTTCCAGACCACACACCTATCATAGGCAGCGGAATAAAAGAGAAAATATAAGACAAGAATCTTACAGAGTGTTTGGCGGAGTGTTGTTTGCAAAACTTGTTTTGAGACGACTGTCGTCTCAAATGACTGCATGCCAAACTGAGCCTAATTAGTTTGCCACTATTGATTTGGAACGGCAGCTGCAAACCCTTGGTTCTATACGGACTCTAATTCAAAACTGAATCTGAATCGGCCCGTGAGGTTGGGTATTGGCTGCCAAACCACTGGTAAACTTATCGTATTTCCTCAAATTTCGAGTTCAAGGAACTCGCGATCACGCTTTATCACTCGGTAGAAACCCCCCCCAGCAACGTTACCCACGCACCGCCAAAAGTAGTCGTAACCCACTAGTTAGGAGGAAACACCTCAGAAGGTTCGAGTATTCAACGTAATTGAGTCCGTAATTACACTAGAGTCTAAAAGAGGATCGTGCGAGCCTTGGATTTAGATTCTGAGTTGGCCTCCCACTTCCTTCTCCCTGTATTTTACCCCTATCACTCAATAAATACCACACTCTCCAGTATACTCTAAGCAGAAATGCCCCCTAAATCCTTCAAAGAAGATCCCCCCGAGAGCACAGAGCCCCGGCCACAGGATCCAGAACAAATGCCCGGAGCACCGGAGCCGGAAACAAGTGAGCCGGGAGTGCAGGATGCTCTCCAAAGGTTATTAGATATGACGCTGGGCCCAAACCAGGGTGTAGAAACTAAGGTTGAGAAAAATGTTGGCGGTGGTGGAAATGGTGACGGCGGTGGTGGCAGCAATGACGATGAGGAAGATCAGCAAGTATCGAATCTCTTGGAGTCCTCACTCGTTCTAAACTACATGTAGGTCTCTACCCAAGATTTTCGGTGCTGCATGCTAACAAAAACGATAGGCTCTCTGGGCCCACCGGCCCCACGCGGGAAGTATAGTGCAATTATTTCAGACTCTAGCCTTGAGCCACTTACCAATCCTGATTCCAGACTTCGATAGAAACGATATCAAACGACACAGGGGTCGAAAGGAGCGCCATTGTCAAAGCCCTTGAAGATTTCCTTGATGCCGATAATGCCCTCGATAACATGGCCAGCTTCGAGGACCCCCAAAAAGCAGTCGACAGAATTCGAGCACTCGCAAGCGAGGCAGGAGTCATCTCCTGGGATAGCACTCCACCCGATGGGAGTCAGGAAGATGGCGTGCCCAGACTGCCCACCGACGTTGTTTTAGAGCTGACACTTGGGAATCCATGGGAGTGGATGGGGCCTCTAAAAGACCAGACACTTCACATAAGTGAAAGGATACGATTTCTGTGGAAATGTGTCGAGGAACTTCTCGCGTTGTGCCATAGAGTATCCCACTTTTCCGGGAGATTCGCGAAAAGAGATGAACTGCGGTACAGTTTGATCAAGCTCGGTCTAAAACAGCTCGAAAATAGGGAGGTAAACCGGAGTCGAGCCAAGCTTAAATGCTTTGAGATTCTAAATTTGGCGTGTGCACTCATCGAGGCGTTCATGGAAAAGATTTCAGAAGAGTGTGAAAAGGGGGAGAGTGGGGGAAGCGAGGAAAGTGAAGGGAGTGAAGTGAAGGAAGAGAGCGGGGGGATCGGAGAAAGTAGGGATACCACTAGTTCTCAGGGATAAAAATAATGGATTCCAGAGTGAGAACGCCGGAGCGGCATAAAGGCAAGTGAACCTGAAGGCGGAGTCTGGGTCAGTCATGTGCGAAGGTTGCAGCCTAGCAGATAGCATGACCCCTCTGACTTTGAGAATAAACCCTTGCTAATGCTGTTGGTGGTGGTATTAGGGATAAATGGGGATATGGAAGCCGAGAGCCCCCAGCAGGATACTAGGAGTGATGAAGCCAAGGTTAACTTATACTGAATGTAACAAAATTACCCCCGGGAGACACCGCCCCGATTGCTTCGTGGAAGGTATTCAAGGATTGCATGAAGTTTACTGTATATTAGTGGTTATGAGCCCAACGAGCTACGTTTTGTTAGTGGGTCTTGCTAGTCTTCCCGGGGAACCTGTTATTCAAATATTCAAATCGGATCCACGACTACAAGCAGAAAGGTCTACAGATTATTTCCCAAATGGCTCGCTGCCTGGGATGGTATGATACTCCGTCTAAAGTACTAGGGAAATAAAGTGAAAGGTATTTTGAGGGCGGTTTGCGATTAGGAAATCTGAGTAAAATGACAGTGAAATTGAGGAACTACCGATAGCAGAAGGGGAAGACGTTCTCTAGTTTCAGTTTCTACAGAATTACACAGCATGAATCTAGTTGTTTCCATGCTCGATAGTTCCAATGCCGGGCGGAACAGTTGTTCTCGTACATTACAGTAATGTTAACAGTTCTCTCAGCGTTCTTACGTACACAGGTAACTTGGAGTTAAGCCTTCAAACAGTTTGTGGCCTTCTCGACAATTCCGATCCGATAGATATCCCCCCCCGGGAAAAATACCCCCTTTATCCACAACTAACCTCGATAGAAAATTCTTAAAAGGTGATATATAAGAGGTCTGGTCCACCCTGCTGTTGATTTTCAGAAGAATGAAGAAGTTATGAACTATCATATTCAATAAGGGAGCTCATAATTTATGATACTATCTAGTACTTACTTGTCTCTCCATATTGGTAGCGAAATATTCAACGATTTAACCAACTTGATCCCGGTTCGCAGGTTAGGCGCCACGGACGTAGACAGATTTCCAAATAAAGGATTACTATTAGTTGTGAAACTATCGCCATATTCCAATCCCACTAACAGTCAACTTATCTCGTTCAAGCACTGGGCATGGGACAAAAGATGTAAGGTGCATTGTTGATGCATAACCCGACTTCAAGTTTGCCTATCCCGGACATGTCCACAAGTAATACGCATGAGAGTGTACCGTTTCATGCAATCGATTACACAATATATAGCATCTTAAAGGCCCCCATTTCAAGGGATTTAAAAAATGCTTCTCCTTTTCGAAATCTAGAGAAGCGCAGCCTTTTGTTTATAGAGAGAAGTATGATGCTGCCAAAATGAAGAGTTTATCTTTGTGTATTTCTGGTATCAATATTCTTGTAAAAACCGAAAAGAACTCCTAGATGTCAACAAAGAAAAGTACACCCCACCATCTTGTTATATCACAGAAGAATGGGTTGTTTTGTGATGTCTGTGCGATGTTTACGCTGTGGAGCAGAAAGTATCATAATATCATGATAAGTTACAGTAGACTAAATCATGGCATTCCCTGGAACCCAAGCCCTGGATCGGTCATTCCGGGATGCGGGCCCACTGTCAGAGCGGGGGGCGTCCCGAACCACTGTACTCGAGTATGATATACGATGCTGTGACCACCTCTTGGACGGGCTAAGCTAGGTCGTAAGATTCGCGATCAAGCACTCTACTAGCAATCCTCCCCTCCAGGCGCTGCACTCAAGTAGTGTGCGGAAAAGCTTGCACTCGTACAGTACTGTGCCGGCATCCACCCGCAATAAATATCCTTATCTTAGTAGGAATGAACCAATAATATGGTAACTGAACAAAGAAGAAGAAAAAAGGGGGGGGGGATAAAATGTGAGCAAGCATGAGCAAGCATAGTCTACGGTGCCAGCGCCGCGCCTACTCTTGGGAAAAAGCATTTTGAACGCTAGAACCCATGGGATGAAATGGTAAGGTAAACAGTTGGGGAATTGAACCATCTTAAACGTCGAAATTAACCGTTGTAAATTTACTGCTACACGATTTTCCGAGTAGAGCACAGTTACACAGAGAATTGTATGTGTACAATTCTTGCGGGTGTAAGTCTTGTCGTATTGTGCGAAGGGCATTGGAATCTAGTCTTGGGGACAGGACTTGAGCTCCCTTTGTGTCCCCAAACCGCGATACCGCTTTGAGGCACTTTCGGGTACCATCCGGTGATCAGTCGAGTGATGCTCTTCTAGAGTTGTCACCACGTGACTACGCACCCAGCCACCTCACACAAAATAGTGCCATCATGCCAAATCCGACCGTAGCATCACAATAAATTTATCCACAAAATAAAGCGTCAGCTCTACGAGTACGGTACTCAAGTGCTTCATCAATTAGTCATTAGTCTAATCAAGCTCTACCCACCCTCCTAATTTACCCATCCATCCATCCATCCATCCCTCAACCCAACTCACCACCACCGCAGCAGCAGAAATGACAGATACCCCCACCAAAACCATCCTCGTAACAACCGGTGCCACTTCCCCCTTCCCCTCACTCCTCTCGGCAGCCCTCTCGGCCCCATTCCTGGCCACCATCCGATCCCTCGGCTACACGGACCTCCGCATCCAATACGGCGACTGCCAAAAGCTCTTCCAAACCCTCTCCGCCGCCGCCTTCCCCTCCTGCGGCAGCATCACGCTCACCGGCTTCAGCTTCGCGGACGACTTCCGCACCGAGGTTACGCATGCGGACCTGGTAATTTCGCATGCTGGCAGCGGGAGTATTCTTGATGCGCTGAGGTTTCAGAAGCGACTGGTTGTCGTGGTCAATGGTGCGCTCATGGATAACCATCAGAAGGAGTTAGCGGAGGAGCTTGGCAGCGTGGGGTATTTGGTTGAGGGGTCTGTGGAGTAAGTTTTTCATTTATTTATTTCCTGTAGGGTTGAGAGGGGGGGTTATGCTGGGAGAGATGTTGGGGCGAGCTAGCTGATGGCGGTATTTCCAAGTAGAAATCTTCATGAGGCTGCTAAAAAGGCGGAGACTTTTGAGTTTAAACATTTCCCTGCTGGTGGCAGTGGGAAGTTTTGCGATATCCTAGATGAGGAGGTTGGGCTTAATCTCGATTGATTTGATTCGGTATTCGGTGGACGAATTGGCGGTTCCTTCGGACAAGCTGATCAGATCTTTATGTTTATGTTAATATTAGATAGATGCCCGGCTTCATATCACCCTCTAACTTGATAACAAAAAGCCAAACTCACGACATACTGAGATTGAAACCACTGGGCAGGTAATTGGGCCGTAATTGAGAGATAAAAGGTATAAATACAAGATTTTAAGGAATCAAAAAAATGGTATAAGAAATAAAAGAAGCTCTCATGTGCTCTCGCGGTCCCAACCCACCCCGTTCATGTCGCATAAAGGAAAGCCAACGTATCTGAATCCTTAAACGCCCCTTACCCTACAACAGGAGCAGATCCCCGCCCTGTTGGGGAGAATATATAGGCTGGGGCGCGTTTTGATTGACGACTGGATTGGAGGTTAGCAATAATTCGAGCAAGGGGGAAAGGGGGAAAGGGGAAAACGAACCATATTGCCCACCACCAGCTACGGGCCCTCCGCTGACTGCAAACGGGTTTGTCCCTGATCCCCCCCCGCCCCCGGAAAAATAATCATCTGCGGCATCAACTGCTGCCGCGAGATCCCCGCCAAGTAGATTTCCCATACCCTCCTCTGAAGTCCTCTGCTCCACTGGCTGCTGCTGCTGCTGCTCAGGCTGGAGCGCTCTCCTATGCGCCTGTTCAGCGATCGCCGTTGGAAGCGTGTGCCTCTGTAAAGCCGGGCTATCCGCCAATCTCTTTGGGCGGGCAGTTCGGAACACCTGATTAACGGGCTTGAGATAGACTGTTGCTAGAGTTCCTACGTTCAAACACATTTCTTCAAGAGTAGTGGGGTCCAGTTTCTCAGTCTCCGCTGTGATGGGCGGTTTCTCGCCCATCACTACCTTCTTGGCTGTTGCAGGGTCTGCCGAGAGCAGTCGCCAGTACATGTAACCTCTGTCACGAAGATCGGGGTTATCTGTTTCTTCAGTCGCCCATTTGAGAACTTTTGGTACCAGATCTTGTCCCTTTGTTGGGCGTTGGATGAAGAGTTTCACAGTAGCTGTCAGCAGCGCGAGTTGCACTTCTACTGGTTCGTCCTGGAAGGAAAAGAGGAAGTCTTCGAGAAGGACATCACTGTTCTCAATCCTGTCCGCGTATTGGCCAATAACCCAGATCATGGCCGCTTTGGCTTCCGGCTCGTCCAGAGAATCGAGATTCTCACAAAGTGTGGAAATTATGGATTCGTATTGATTGGGATATTTGCGGAAGATATTCCGGATTACTACGGTAGCTTCTTGCACAATATAGGAGACTTTTGTTGAGACAAGCTCGAGGAGAGTGTTGATGCATTGACGAGCAGCTGGTTCAATCTTAATGGCCAATTTTCCGATCGCTCTGACTGATTTGCGGACGAAATGAACATCAATCTCAGTGGCGTATCTTTGGCCGCTAAATTAACATCGCCCTAAAATAAAGTGACTGAAGAGAGCAAGGGGAGAGATACTCACTCTCGCAATTCTGTTAGAACCTCCTCAATGTTGTCCTCGTTTGCCAACATAAATATCAGCTCCAATTTAGTGACCTTTACATAGATAGGATCGTTGTATTTGCAGAAAAATACTCTGATATCATTTCTGAGTACTTCTGGCCGCCGTTGTAATATCAGTAAAGCATTCCTCAGCGCGAGATATTGTACTTCGGGCCCTTTCGCCAATAAAGTGACAAGCGGTGGTGATAGCTTTCGGCAAAGAGTTGAAATCTCCTTTTGATCTGCAATGTAATTCATCAAGTAGAGAATCACACGGATACAGGTAAGAACTACGGCGGAGTTAGAGTGTTGCAGCCGAGGTGATATACGCTCAGCCATTATGACTGCTTCGGTAGTTTCTTGAGGAACGTAGGCCATTAGTGCTTCTAGAATATATGCTTGGCCCCATCTAGGAAAGTCAGCGCTTTCACCAACATGAAGAACACGGAGCCAAGGCAAGCGACGCTACCAAACTCAACATCGCGGGGCTACATACTCTGAGCAATCTGGTAGAATCTGAACAATTTTACTCGCATTCGTATGATCGATGGTGAGCCTTATATTCTCGTTCCTTTCCCAAATATCCATCAATGCCACCAAAGCACTAGCAACAACTGTGGGATTATCGTCCTTCAAAAGCCCGTTTAACCCTTCAATTAACCCTTGCTCCTTCCCACCCCCACTACCCTCTACCAGATCTCTATCGTGGTCGTAAAGCTTCGCAACACAAAATGCCGCCGTTTTTCGGACGTAGGGATCAGGGTCATGGAGAAGATGTCGTAGTGGAGCAACTGTAGCTTCGACGAATTGAGGGACATGGATGTAGGACATTGTTCGTAGCGCCAAAGCTCGCACAAGTGGATTATGATCATCCATATCCTAAATTGGTCAGTCGAGAGGTAAAAGGAGTGATAATCGGCGACCACAGTTGCGGGGATGGTACTCTGATCAGAATTGGAAGTGCGCGCTGAGCCATATCGGGCTTCATTCGACCGTAGTTTACCAAGAAGAGGAAACACCTGCGATTCACACTGCCATATCAGCAATTCTGCTCGCAAACCCTTCAACCTCAAGCTCGCACGTCCTAGCTAGGAGGGTGTCCCGAACATCTTCTTGATCTCCAGGGCTTGTATCTCCATGCAGTTGATTATGTCTGGAAACAATGCTGCCATATCATTGTTGCTCATAGTCATATTGGCCACAATCTTCTTAAGCGTAATCTTTTTTTTGGCGAAATTCTTGTCCTTCTTATCACTATTGAGTTCAGCGCGGAGCTCGGCGACTTTGCCCTGAGATTCTGAATGTTAGAAGGTACAGTTCAGAGTAAACTGACAGAAGAGCATACTCGCGCAAAAAAACGAGCATCACCTCCACTAGCCATTATAAGAAAATGATGAAGTAGGGGATTCTGGGCAGTATCAGTAAGGGGCTATTATCGAGCAGATGTGGGGGTGAGAGACACAGATAGTCTTTTAACGTGAAGAGTAGGTTTGGGGAGCTTCACCTTCAATCCTGGTGGAAGAAGGGGTTAATTAGTCAGCGGGTGTAGCCGAACCGCAGACCGTTTCTTTGCTTTTGACCTCAACCCAACTCATCGTCCCATCTCACTCAGACAACTCAACTCCTCGCCCGGAACAAACTCCCCCATCCAAGCATCCGTTCACGATACAACCGACAATCTACTCCTTCCCGCATAACCCACCGTTAGGCAATAACTATGGCACCTCACGGTCCACCTCGTCTTCCCCCCCCGCCTTCCCCCCAATGGGTGATTGATCTGAACAACCTTCCGTCCTCTCGCCCTAGGCCTAATCCCTCCATTCCCGATCCCCCCGGCTTCTCTCAGGGCTCCGCTGGCAAAGTATGCTTTATGTACCCCGTATGACCGTAAGTGAGCCTTACTTACCCTTTTTCCAGGGGAAATCAAGCAAATCCCATCCGACCCCTACGCCCACCGAAACCGATGATCTATTCCTGAAGAAAGCATGGGAGCTCGCCCTGGCACCCGCGAAATCTATCCCCATGAACGCTATAATGATGTACATGTCCGGCAACACACTCCAAATCTTCTCCATCATGATGACCGTCATGCTGTTCATGAATCCCCTCAAGGCACTTTCTACTGTTGGCAGCACCTTTGCTCGATTTGATAACGAAAGGACTCACACAAGACTCTGGCCAGTCAAGCTTGCTTACATTGGACTTCAAATTGCTACGATTGCTCTTGGTATATGGAAGGTTAATGGGATGGGGCTATTACCGTATGTTTCCCTCGAAAACCCCTGTTCTGCATGGAGATTTCGCTACTAACTGTTTTGTCCGTGGTCAGGAATACGCGCTCCGATTGGCTGGCTTGGGAAAGGGAGCGGCAAAGTTTGGAATTATCTGCAGTGGCACTTCAGTAGCAGCTGTTCCTACGAAGGAACGCTGCTTCCTCTTAGTTCACAAATGATAGCCCTATTCCCCCGTTTTTCCTTTTGATTAGTATGACGAATATCCACCGTTGAGTTGAAGAGACAAATCCGATATGATAGAAGTTATATTCTATGAGCAAAACAACCTAACCCGTCCATGACAACATACTGGTATGACACAAAATAGTCCGCCATGCTGCGCAACTATCACATACCCAAAGTATCATAATAATATTATTATTATTGACATTATGCCCAATCAAACTCCCGGTTCTAGGCATCATAATAATATTATTATGATACACACCTACAATTTAGAATCCGCCCACTTCGGCTCCCTCTTCTCCACGAAAGCCCTCAGCCCCTCCCTAATATTCTCCCCAGTCTGTAGCCCCATCCCCACCCCTTCCCTAACATCCCTCGTCGCCTCCTCCACGCTTCTCCCCTCCCAAGCACTCCTCACCCCTGCCCGACTCACAATAACACTGTCTGGCGAGTTCCCTGCAATCTCCTTCGCAACCGCCACAGCTACCACGAGCGCCTCCCCATCCCCAACAACCCTATTAACCAACCCCCACCCCCTCGCCTCACTTGCACTCAACATCCTCCCAGTCAAGGCGAGCTCGCTCGCACGCTGCAATCCCACACTCATCGTCAACCGCGGCAACACACCGGCAAATGCCGCCACCCCACGCTTAACCTCTGGAAGCCCCAGCATACTGCTCGCTGAGGCAACGACCATATCCATGTTGGCCAGCATCTCCATTCCCCCGCCGAGTGCAAGCCCGTCGACAGCGGCTATCACGGGCTTTTTCCCGCTGCGCCGGGAGAGGCCGCCAAAGCCGCCTTGCGGGTGGGCGACGATGGGGTCAGCGCCGCCGGATTGAGCGTCGTTCCATTCTGTTCTCGTCAACTATGTCCCGCAATATACAGGTTGCGGGCGTGAGATGGACCTTTCAAGTCCTGACCTGCGCAGAAAGCTTTCCTCTTGCCTTGGGGATTTCCAGTGACCACTGCGCAGCGGAGTGATGGTTCATCGTCGTACCAGGGCCATACCCGTGACATCTCGTTGTGGGTTTGGGTGTCTACGCAGTTCATTGCCTGCGGGCGATTGATCGTCACCACAAGGATATGGAGCGATGGGAAGCTTAAGATGAGGTTCTCTGCCGGGGGTGGTGGCGTGCGGAGCATTTTTGGTTTGAGTATTATGTTGTGAAGTGCTATGTGGTTTTTTTCCATTGACACAACGGTTGGGGGACCGTGATTTTGTTGTACTCGAGTAGGTTGGCGGACCGGGAGATACCGGGACTAATAACGAGTACTAGTACAAACCGGCAGTGCCGGACACTGAAAATTGAGAATTGGATCGCAGTAATTCAGGGCGCCTTAATAGCCAGTCAGTCTCTTCCCACCTTGGGTTAGACTAATTATATTTATCAAATTTCGGTAAATATTTTACCTTATTGGGTTTAGTGGCGCCGAAATATTGCTCAATACAGTATAATTAGCTTCAATACTCGAGTAGTGTTAATTTGCCAGCTCCCCTACTCGTGCGTCTCAGCCAAGAGTTGGCACCACAGTTGTCCTAGTCAATGGTGCAAGTTCATTTTCACTGAATGGGTATAGTAGCTGACGACTAGGATCGAGGTCTAACTATGTGAGGAATTAAAGGTGAACTTTACAGATGCTGGTATATATATAGGACAAGTGGTAAGTAAATCTAAGCATTAAACTTATTGTCTCCATGTCAGGTACGAACTTGTAAGAGGTTTAGATAAAAGTTTATACAAAACCGGTCCACCAACTCCTGGGGCATCTTATTCCACTTATATCTAAGTGCCTCAATTACCTCCTGTTTTGTCCGTTCACCTGTTCCAGTAAATCTATATACCATCATCCTATCCTTTAAGTAATTCCAACATGGTTCAATTTCATTCGGGTCAGGTGAGTTTGACAGCCAGCTTGAAATCCAATAAATACCCCGTGCTGCAGCTTCCGCTTAGTCTAACTTTACTGCTAGTGTATGGTTTCCAGCATTATCCTCAACTAACCAACAGTGTCTCCTAGTTTCTACTTGAATGTGTTCGACAAATAGTGTAACCGGTATGGGTACTCGGTTATTGGTTTTGTTTTATGTTTGTTTTAAGTATCGCTTTGATACTTGGTTTGTTTTAAGTATCGTTTGATACTTGGTTTTGTTTTATGTTTTGTTTTAAGTATCACTTTGATACTTGGTTTATTTTAAGTATCATTTGATACTTGGTTTTGTTTTATGTTTTGTTTTAAGTATCGCTTTGATACTTAATTAGTTTCACCAAAGTGTATCGATTGATACCTTTGATTAGTTTCGTTCATGCTAGACATGAACAGATTTGTGTATTTAAAGACCGCCTGTTTCTACGATAGAAAAGGCAGACTTCGACAGACAGTATTTCAATATACTTGGTTGAATGGTTACTTCTTTGTTCCCCAGTACACCCTCGAAGCCTCCTTTAGTTCTCAGCTCTCGCCTCCTCTCTGGAAGAGCAGGCCACCTGCCAACTATCGTATCTATTACCGATAACGTGATTAGCACCCTGTAAACACGTTACAAATAGATAAACGTGTGCATAAAGAATTTCCTTTCGATAAAGAAATTAATCTAACCCTCCTCTTATACTTCTTCTATGTATTTACTCCCCAAACTCCCAATATGGACGGCGTGGCATGTGACGTGGCTTATTTGGTCCTCAATTAGCATTATACTGAGCAATATTTCGATTTAATACCTAGAGGTAGTTGAATTCTTTGGTCCCAGTAATCATTGTATTAATTCTTCTCCACTCTCTTCATTCTATCCTTTCCCCGTTCTCCTGTTCATGCTCCTCATTATTTTCTCTCTGTTCCTCTTCACTTTCCCTAAACCAGATCCATATAGGATCTTTAAACCCGAGTGAGATACTTCCCGATACCATAATACTGAGACCTGATTTGACTTTTTCAGGTACAGCACAGGAATATGGATATTCTCTTTTACATCATGTAATATTTGGAAGTCTTCGGGGAGCTTCCACTTCAAAAATCATTTTGTTACTAAAGACGAATAATTCAATCAGTTGAGTAAGTCCCTAATCAACCAACTGTAAGCCTTTTTACTTACAAGCCATATCAAGGGACAGTTTTGTTCAGTATTTATAATGAAATAGTTGGTAATGTCGGTTTATTATTCTATATGCTGTTGCTCGTGAAACATCAACCTCTGCCTCTTGTGCAATCTCAGGAAATGTCATCAGCCGATAATCAATATCTTTGGTAGCAAGAGCTCTATTTGATTTGATTCTGGTAATCCCACAGGATATTTTTCTGGAACCGCAGGATGATGCCATTTCCTATCCCCAAGTGTAATGAGACTCCACGGAGTACTATTACAGTTAACCAAACCTAGACCCAGACTGGTATCAAGAGACTATTATGGTAGGAATAGTGGTAGACTAGAGTCTACCGGCTAGAAAGACTGTTAGTTAGGTACCTCTGTTAGGTATGCTATACTATATTAACAAGTATACAGGTACTAGTAAGGAGCGGTAGTTACCCTACTCAGTAGGGTAACCTAAGTAGTCGATTTGGGAGTTATCCTGAATTACTCGACCTTGAGTCCAGGTAGAAATACCCTACCTTTAGACTAAAGTTACCCTGCCTTGGGCTATGGGTTACCCTGTTATGGAGCCAAGTTACCCTACCTTAAAAGTAACTTGTTATGCAGGAGTTCGGGGGAAGTTAGTAGATTGTTTGTCATGCGAAACTACATAGGGTGTTGGAAACTCAGGTTGTGCGGATCACTCCTGCACAACCAGTTGAGCTCTAAACAAGCTGTAACTTGGAGGTGTAGTGGCTAACACCCCTCTCCAGCCCCATTATAAGTCCCTGGCATCATGAGCTATAGCCTAGAGAGTTGCTGCAAGCCTAGTGTATGTCTTTGGGTGGAGATACTCTTGTAACACCGTATATGCTCCCACTGTCTGTCCGACTGGAAGCTGTCTGCAGTATATGTAAGGGGGTAGAGGTGAATCTGGAGAATGGTCTCGAGGTAGTTTTGTGTAAAACGGACCAGAACTGACGGAGTAATACTACTTTGAAGTCTAAGGTAATATATGAGGTTACCGAAGGCTAGTAGGCGAGGTAACTGAAGTCCATTGCCCCGAAAGTGTAATAGTATTGGAGAATCGTTAAGGACTCTGAGACACTAGTCTAAGGTCACACTAAGACCTGTTCCTAGGAGGGTTGACTGTGTAATGATCCCTCCTCGGACAGTTAGTTCTTGGTGATAGGGAATGATACTTCTCTTCTTCTTCTGTCTCTTTCCTTTGTCTTACAATAGTACTAGGGCTCTGCCTACGTTACCGATAGTCCAAGACCTTTGTCTTCTATCGGGAATGCCTATGGTAAGCTTTCTCTAACTCTTCTTCGTGAAGTGCCTTCCTTGGCATAACGATAACATTGCAATAAAGATAATAATTGTGAAGGTGTTTTATATTCATTAAAGTAATAAGTAGGAAAAGTACTTAGAATTCAATCTAATTTTATTTATACTAGTACCGCTAACACTAGCATACGACTAGTCTCCCCCATGCCCCATAAAAACAAAGTATCTAAAATATACTACCGCGGACCATTCCGTCTTGCAACCACTCCCCCTAAACATAAATCTAAAAATCACTACCTAAATGGGCTCATGGGCGCTCATAGCAACTAGCACTGCCCCAGATTAACATACCTTCCCACCTCGCTACCCAGCCATTGTCTCATACCCTCACCCCTATCTGCCCCCAACACAATTTGGCCCACGTACTTAACAAAGGAAATATATAGTCTGTCCCAACATCTCTCCGTCCTCTCGTAATGCAACCCAAGATCCAAATTACCTTCTGCCAACACCAAACTATAAAAGGGGCAGCATGGTTCCTTCAGCAATCCATTCACCTTAGCCCACCTCCAGACCACCGATGTTCAGGTTGCCAGGTTTAGCTCGTCCTACTACTAATGCTGAGCATACCAAAACCGATCGTAACATATCCATAAACACCGAGGACATTTCTCGAAGTGTTCCGCAAATGTAGCGCATTTCTTGGTAGCCATAGCGGAAATGTCTGCAATGTAACAGGGACACTCGCACCGCCGCTGGTCGGGTAAAAAGAACCACTTTTTCGGTAATATCACCTCACCCGGTAAGACGTGGCCACTACCATCATGTTTCTTCTTGTACCAGATGCAGGTCATAGGGTCCCCTATCAACACTGTCTCCCCATCCCTTTCCACTATCAATGTGCTATTAAAGGGGTTACCTGCCACAACTAACTCCCCATCCACTACCCCAAAATGACGAGGGATTCCCAGGTCCAACCACCAATAATCTGTCTACCAGTACTTCTATCTCAGGACTGCTGAATCCTTATACAAGTCTTCATTAGTAGGACGCTCTCTAATATATCGGGGGCACTCAATCTAGTGGTGTCGGTTTTTCTTCCCATCACAGGTGTCATGGCCAACCATGCCTGTCCCACTACGGATCCTTAACAAAACATAGGAATCCATTTGGGTCAGGCCTCAGAGGTGTCGGAGTGCTTTCGGTTCCCGTGCATAATACTCGTACCCTTCCCTAGTATGTCAGGTCTCCTATTCCTCCATACGCAGTTCCCTAGCCTGGGCTGCATAACTAATCCTAAAGCTAACCCCTTCCTAAAGCAGAGGGTGCAAGGAGCATCGGACTCAGGCCTTAGCCTTTAGGTCAACCATCTCGTTACCGTCAATACCCACGTGACCTGAGACCCAACTAAAACTAACATGTGAGAATGCATTCAACAGGGGTACCATTACCTCCCACAACTCAGCCGAGTCACTATCGGAAAACATGTTGTCAACCATGATGTGGGCCGGTACACAGTCCAAAAGCACATGGACTGGGCACCTCTTGGCTATACTCTGTGCATGCCGCAGGGCACACACAACAGCAAACAACTCACATTCCACAGTACTCTAAGATGGTGGCACTGAGCACCCGTCAATATGGGTCAAGGCCCCTTTCTCAAACATCTTCCAGGCTACACCAGCCCTCTCAGAACACTTGGACCCGTCCGTGTATATAATCACATCCGACACTTTACAGAGGTCTATGTACAATGCCCGGTGGCATGCAGCCATTACCGCCTTGCCATTCCCAACTGAGAATGTCAGGTGGTAGGTAAGCTTCTTATCCGAAGTCTACTGATACGCTATCATGCCTTCCTCCTTCCATTGTAGCCATATTTCCCTGAACCAGGAATGTTGGTCACAATATCGGTAATTAATAAACTGGCTGTAACACCTCCGTTGTAGGTACTTTCCCTAAATAGCAACTGGTAGCATTCCGAACTCGGCTAACAGTATGTTGTTTGCCAACCTCATAGGCATTTGAAATGCTGACTGGACGCAGTCATTGACGTAGACCTGAATTTGCTTCACATACGATGCATGGTCAGTTATAAACTCAAGTCCATAGTAGACGGTCAGAAGGTAAGCTGCCTGCACTAAGTGGTAGGTCTCTCATGCTCCTAATCCACCAACACTTCCAAATCTCCTCCCCAACGCTGCAATCCTTCTCCTAACACCCCCTTTCCAACCAATACTTTACAAGAGAAGAAAAGTTAACAAATACATTAAACCTATATTCAAGAACCCGCAAGTCTTCCAAAGGCAAAACCATTTCTCCCAGTAATTCCATTTCTTCCCATGTCCTATCCCCAAACCCAATCCACTGAGTCTTGAGGACACTGAACCCCATTCCCCTGGCTCTGGCTATGCGATCGCAGTCTGTAAATATTTCTCCTACATGGTAGCAGGCAGCCTTGCTTACCTCTGCTGCTACCATAATAACCCCATTGTCGATGTATGAGACCACCAGCTATTGCACACCAGGGTAGTATCGCATTTATGGCCTGAATATATCTGCCACATACCTACAGAAAAGGAACAGGAAAAGGGGCGAGCCCTGAGGCACTTCTTTACTGATATGGTAGGGTCGAGAGATGCACCCGTTGAAGCGAAACCGGACTGATCGACAGGAAGCCCACCACCGGATCTATTGGCAAAGATATATGGGGCATCTCCTGGCCACCAGGAAGTCTGATAGGAGATCAACATCAATGTTATCAAACCCTCCTTTGATGTCTATGCACAAGATTAGACATTTATACCCCTCGTTATGCCTTAAAAATTTCAAGATGACTGCCATGGCGTCATGAATACCCCACTTTCAACGAGACCAGAATTGTGTTTCTCCTAGATTGAGGCAAGCAGTCAGTCTCAACAGGACCACATGTTCTGTGACCTTTACAGGTGTTAGCAGGAGATGTATTATTCTCCACGACTTCACGATATCATACCTGGGTTTGTCTAGCTTGGGTATGAGCACTACCTCAGCCTTGTGCCAGTCTGGGATATTGGGCCATAACCCGTAGTCGACTAGGTGCCTCAATGTTGCCATATCTCTTGGTCTCCAAAACTGTAGGAAGGGATAGCCAATATCATCCTCGCCTGGGCCTGTATTCTTAGGGGACCTGGTGAGGGCAATTTCCATTTCTTGAGCACTATCCATATCAATCTCAGAGTCCTCCTAAGGGGTGTTGTTAACAGGGGACAACTGTTGCGCAATCAGGTCGCTAATATCTGTATGTGTAGTACAGTAGGACCTATCTGGGCAGGACATGGAGGAAATAGTTTACTTAGCCTCCAGCTTCCATGCCAACCTAAAAATGTCTGGGTCTTGGCTCTCAGCTATCCTTTCCCTGGTGTGCTCGAATCTAGTCCTTAACAGGCATGCCCAGTAAACATATCAGGCCAGTTTGTAGTCCTCTGTTCGCTCCGTCCTGCGTTTGGAGTATCGACGTAGTCGGGCCACATCTAACCTCATCCTGTCCAACTCCGGTATCTACCACTCATATTGACTTCTGCCAACGGAGGCCCGTAGAAGTGTGTCCACCACTCGTCTCACTCCTTCCTACAACTTCCCATCTTCCACCTCTTGCAGGACATCCACCTGTTTCCCAACTTTCTCCCATACTACCTTCTTCCAGGCTGGTCTTCTATACATGATGTTATCAGGGAGGTCAACCACCAACTTGAGGGCCTGAGCACTATGCTTGCAGCCAGCAGTATCCACGTATCAATGCCTGACATATGGTACCCAGTGTAGGCAAAGATCGATTCTGGAAACATCTCGGAAGGTTGGTACTGTCAGGGTAACCATATTCATGTCGCGAGTCGGGGCCATGAACCACTGCTTCAACTATCATCTACCCGTGTTATTATGTTCTGCATTGGGGTCCCAATCTTGATATCTGGCATTGAAGTCACTAAACATAATCTGTAGTTCCCCAAGTTCATTCAATCAACCAACAAACTAGTCCCTAGTATTGCCAGGCCAGAACTAAACTCCAGCGAGTACTTTCTTCACCCTCTTTTTCCAATAGCCAACACTGGTACTGCTCTCTCCGTGCCCCACTATTTCAAACATTCTACAAATGTGGGACCAAACAAACACCTCAACACCTGACTTCTTAACAAAGGAAAACAAATCCCATCTATCAATATCTATAGGTACATGTAATCCCTTCAGGTCAACCGGTAGTTCAATAATAAAAAACAAATCAATGAAGGAAAAAAATCAAATGCCAGCACTCGATTCTGACTACTCCTCCCTACATTTAATGCCATTGTCGTAATAAGGATTAAAAGGGGGCCTCAACTGATCCACTCAGGCTGCAAGGGTCAGAGGCATAGGAGACACCACTATTCTGGTCCTGAGCGGTCCAAAAGGTAGCTTCCAGGTAGGGCTTGGTAGTAGCTGTGGTTTTTAAAATCCCACGCACTGGGGAAAGGGAGGGGGAGGGATGTTCCAGTTCCTTACATTTGGCCTTATCCGATTTCCATCGGAAGCCTTCAACTTCCTCATCGCTACTGATCTCATCCAGCCGTAGTGTTGGGGACCTCCGACAATGGCGGCGTCGTCTCTGGATCCTCCTTGTCTGACTTCCCTGTTGTTCCGATTCCTTGACAGGTTCCGTTGGTGGGGTCATCCCTTGTTTCGGAGACTATGACGATGTAGTTTGAGGCGACAACCTAATTCTAGGGCACTGCTTGTATCTGGTGAAGTGGTCCATCCGGCTACAAAGCCAATGCTGTCTTCTAGTATGTCCACAGGCCTGTCTTACACCTCTGGGGCATCAAAGCTTGCTGCATATATGTTCCCAGGAAAAATGTACTCCAAAACAAAACCGACAGCTTGGTGGGCGACTACATGTTGCCTCAAAGTAACCAGTCTCCACACACTTACCACAAACCTTTAGGGGTCTATGTTCTTCAAATACCCGAACATTATAGGCTCCTCCTCTCAGCCAAACTTTTCCCTCAACCAGTCTTTCCCTGATGGCCTCGTTCTTTTCAACCACAAAGCGGATGCCACATGTTGTAGCATTGGCCTGCCTCATAGCGTGAATGGATCCCATAATATCTGGTCAGGAAACAGTAACTATACCAGTGTTGGATTGCTCTAAGTCAGTGCGGAGGCCATCAAAGGCTGCGCTTCCTGTCCATCCTTCAACTTTCCAAATTGATCCTCTTCCTGTGTCAGCAAGCAGAACACCAGAAACGAAAATCTTCACCACTTCCAGGTTCCTCTGGAACTCAAATTCTGGGAGCGACAGTTCTCTAAGTAGGTCAAGCCTAGCCTTGTCAAGCCAGTTGCCTAGTTCAGTAACAGAATGTCCTACCAGGATCCAGAAGGTACAACCAATCTCAGGCCGGATATGCCTGGCCTGGATGTATGGGGCACTGCCCCAAATCTTTCCTTGGTTTGAAAAGGTCATATTGATCTGGTTCCTAATAGACTCAATGCCCACACCTTCTGGTAGGGCTACCTGCTTGCAGGTTGCCAACCACATAGTAATATGCCTCCTGCAAGCATCCGGGATTGGCGATAATTGTGGTGGCGCTGGTATCGAGTTGAGTGGATTAGGAGTCCCCTGTGAAACACGTTAGTACTCCTGTTGCATCGGGACTGTAGCTCCCTTAATGTTGGCCATGGCTGCAGGCCCTGACCGAGCCAGCGGAGCAGCAGGCGTCGCTGCCACTGGAGTCGGTTCCTGCTTATCAGCATTCCTCTCCTGAATCTTGGCCAGAGTCGCTGTCTCCTTCTTGCTACCAGATTCTCTGGTAGCCTTTCTTCTCCTTCTGGCAGCGCTGCTCAGGCGTCTACCACGTTTCCTTTCTCTTTTCTTTTCTTCTTCCTCCCCATCCTCTTTTTCCAAGCGCACCGATTTGCCTTCTCCTCCATGAGCTACATATAAGGTTACCTTCCCTTTGCTGGGGGATCTCCTACTGCTAGACTGGTGGGAGGAAGCTGCTGATGTGGGGCAGGTAGAGGGTGCCTGTTCTTCCTGAGTGGTGGAAGGCTTGGACACATATGCTATCCGATTTACCACCTCCATGAAGGAGGCTTTAGAAGTAGGGGTCACCGTAGCAGTTTTCTTTCCCTTAAAAGGGAGAGGGGGCGGTATCGTTCCCAATAAACTAAACAGGATATTGTTGGACCCCACTGAAGGGGATTGGCAGCGGGAGGACAACTTATCTTACAGGGCCTCTATCTCTTTCCCTTGCTTGCCAACAATATCTGTCAGTGCCTTCACTGCCCATTCCAGCAGGTGTACCCAGCTCCAGTAATTTACTCCACCCTGTGGTCCTTCATTACCAAATGTGGTGCAATTGTTCATCCAAGCACGGACATCATGTACTGTGTCATCCTCAATCAACCTGGACTCTGAGGAGAGGAGGGGCTGAGTGTTGCCAGAGTAGATGTCCTCTAACACTTCCAACCTGGATCCAATTATACTACCTGGGCGGGGCCCCGAAGAGGGAGTCCTACCTGCATCCAGCATCTTGCATACTCCTGCCATAATGGAGTCTACCTGAGCCACAGAGGCGTCGGCTTCCTCGGGTTGGGTATCTGGAAGTTGTACCTCCAACAGTGTCTGGGTATTGTGTGAAACTTCCTGAGAGCTCAATGGCTGTCCTTCTTGCAAAGTCTATTCTTTAACTAAGGCCGTTAGTGATGACACTATTGCTGGAGAGGGGGTGTGGATGCTATCACCCAGTCTAGTCGCTTCAGAGTTGCGTTCCTTCTTCCAAATCCATGGGAGTGTCCTGAGCCAACACCTCAGAGGTAGGCAAAATGTCTTTGGTTACCAGGGGAGATGGGGAGGATGGTGTTGCCTTAATGATCGATGGGAGACTTATAGGTGGAGGAACGGCCAGGCGCCCATGATGTACGTCAAGTGGCAGGCCTGGGAGGGTGGGAACGATCTGTTTTTTCTGGCCTTCATCAACATTGATGGCCCTCAAAAATTCTGATCCCAGAACCAGAGCAGTGGATCGTTTGGTGGGGGATGCCAACTGTGTACAGTACCCTGTTCCAGTAGTAGGAGGGTTATAATCCTCATCCTCAGGGTTATCTAATCTGAACTTTGGGGTGTTGTACAGTGCTCTTTCTCCAGACGATATCCCGGCCAAAAAGGAAAGAGTTGCTGAGACAGCCTTGCATATAGGGGACTGGCAAAGGAAACTGGGCATCTTGCTTTGAATGGCCCTAGTGAGGGGAGGGGTAATAGACCATGAACTTGCCTCAACCATAGCTGTAGCCGAGTCACTCTCAACTGGCAGCATAGAGGATTCAGGGACGATGGTCTGAGAGTCTTAGGGAGGAGAGGGTGTGGAGGCTGGAGAGTATGCCAAGCTGTGATCAGAGTTGAACCAAATGAAGTGTCTTGTGGTAGTGTCTTTATTCAAGCCACATGTGGCTGAACCCCTCCTAATTAGAAAACCCTTTACTAAAACCTCCACATCTTTCATGGTCGCAATGGTCATGTCAGCGACCATTTGCAGAACTCAATCATCAAACTGGTTTTACAATATTCTGACACCCTTGACAGTAGTGAAACTGTAGGAAATTAACGTTCCCTTTGGGTGCAACGTATGACCGTGTAGTTGTCGGGATAAGGCCAGGGTCAGCCTCAGTAGTAGGTGTAAGAAACAAGGCAACACAGGCTGTCTCAAGCAAGGAAGAGGGTTTAGAGTCGAACTGAATGGGGAACGACATCCTGGATGGGGGGGGAGAATCCGTAGAAGAAAAGGCTGTCGAAGACGCCATCTTCGCCCAAACTACACTCAGTTATTACCAGGATATCTCACACTGAAGTGCCTTTTCAGTGAGAACAACTAACTTCTAACCAACCGCCCGAAACAAAAAAATACAAACAAATAACAGTGATGAAGTATTTATTGTGAGCAAAATAAGGTAAAGTATTGGTTATACTCACTTCCGACAGGGAGTGCAAGAAGTAGGAAAAGTACTTCGAATTCAATCTAATTTTATTTAAACTCGTGACGCTAATACTGGCATACGATGAGCCCCTACCAGCATATGGATACCGCTAACTGATATCCCACTAATCCTAAGCTAACTAAGTCTACAGCCCCGCACCTATCATCCCCAAGTCATGCCCACACGGAAACAAATTACAAGACCATCAAACAACCCAGCATCCGCCCCAGTCCAAGTCCATAGGCCCTCTAGTCTGAAGCCAACCAGCACTAAGCGTAGCCGTAGCTGAGCAAAAGACCAACCCAACCAGGTTCCTCATTCAGCAAACATAAAATCACTACTACCCGGTCTGAAAACCGTCCTGAGAGACCTCTACCATAATAGAAAACCAACAAACAAACACATAAACTAAACCTACAGGAGACACAATGGCAGGGAGGAGGCAACCAACATGTCCACCTCTTATACCCACATGCCAGGCCGTCGACCCTATGAATCCACTTTACCAGTTGTCTCTGAAGTGCGTACTGGTGAGGAGGACCTGTACCCACTGCCTGTCCCCCCAAAATCAAACAATACAAACATAGGAAACACATAGAGGTGGTGACAGACCAAAGAGGTCAGTAGGGCCTATCTCCCACCGATAGTGCCATGCCCTCTACTGGCAGACCCATAGCCAAACCAAAGAAACCAAACAAGATCCACAAAGTCCAACACGTAAGATCCAAATAAGTCCAACCAGGTGGTCGCAACCCACTATCTACACAGGTGGCCATCAACCCGCCAGTCCATCAGAGAGCTTTGCAGCACTCAGCAGCTTTGCCAAACAGCCGAAGCCGGACTGGAAACACTTAATTAGTCCTCGCCGAATATGGCCCAGGCCCAACCAGTACTCGCAGGTGCCTCTCCCCCCCCAATCAGCCTCCCCCAAGCCCCACAAACCAGACACCACAGAGCCAATCGAGCCCCCCCAGCCCCTCAGACAGATCAATCATCCGACAGCCACAGGACAGCCCATACCTAGCCCAGTCACGCAGCCCCTGGTCTTAGCCACACTGTCCGAGCCCTGACCCTCAGCACCTTGTAGCCAGGGGGGGCCTACCAGCCACAGTCGGAAGCCTTAAAAGCGGCAGCACCAATACCCAAAGGCACCGGCACCAGCCACATCATCCAACCCAGTCGAACTGAAGTGCAAGCAAGTCAGGAAAAAGTAGGCAGAGCCAGCCAAAGCCAGCCCCACAGGTCCGGCAACAGGCATGGACCGAATGACAGGCAAGGGGCACCCCCAAATGACGTGATATGAAGGGGAAGAGCGAGCGAACAGAAGCAGATAAATAGAAGGTAGACCCTACTTACAATGGGTGAAGCTGCCCACTACAATCCATAACAGAACTACCTAAACATACAGACCATATGAATGTCTGGCAGCCAATCGTCCCACACCACCCCAGGCGGTAATAAGAGACCACACCAGGGGGTAACCATTTTCAGGGTCAAAGCCATCCCCACCGAAGCAAAGAGGAGAGACTTGACTGAACCACCTTAAATACCGCAAGGACAAAAAGCTCCAAGAGAACAGTGATAAACAACATCATAGGATTCCGACTATAGAAATGTAGCATAACGAGGAGAGGCTCAGTAGGCACTACACTGCTACTTGAGGAATGATGCGGCAGGTACGATGAGTTGAACTTGGGAAGGTTATCAGTCTAACCCAAGGGTGTTTTATATCATGAAACTAAGACCTCCGTTAAAACCCAACAACCATGAGCTGGCCCCAAGAACGACACAGGTGATCTCCCTAAACACAAAGTTCTATCCCCCCCAATGGAACACGAAACCTGGGAGTAGATAATAGAGAGGAAGCCGAAGATATTTTACCAAAAGAGGCTCGTAAGCGACCGTGATAAATCGCTTGAAGTACCAGTATCATGTGATAGCTAGCAGACAACGAAACGTAAAGCAAACAAGTAATCCGTCACGCAATGCCTAACAGACCTCAACACCAAAGACCCCAGGAACTACTGAGTGAACTCAGATATCTCTCCCAAAATCCAAGGCATCAAGGCCCACCATGGTACGAAAGAAATGCTCAGGATAAAGCAACAGCAAGGACAAGGAAAGGTACTTAGAATTCAATCTAATTAAATTTAAACTTGTACTGCCAAGACTGGTATACTGTAACTGGTATGGATACTCGGTTATTAGTTTTGTTTTATGTTTTGTTTTAAGTATCGCTTTGATACTTAATTAGTTTTACCAAAGTGTATCGATTGATAGCTTTGATTAGTTTCATTCATACTAGACATGAACAGATTTGTGTATTTAAAGACCGCCTGTTTCTATGATAGAAAATGCAGACTTCAACAGACAGTATTTCAATATACTTGGTTGAACAGTTACTTCTTTGTTCCTCAGTACACCCTGGAAGCCTCCTTTAGTTCTCAGCTCTCGCCTCCTTTCAGGAAGAGCAGGCCACCTGCCAACTATCGTATCTATTATCTATAACGTGATTAGCACCTCGCGAACACGTTACATATACAACAAGCCCCCACCGGCACAGAGTTTCCACTAACCGGAATACTACTAATCCTATGCTAACTAAGTCTATGACCCAGTACCTGCTATTCCTAAGTCTTGCCCACACGAGAACTAATTACAAGCTCATCAAACAACCCAGCACCCACCCTGGTCCAAGTCCATAGCCCCTCTGGTATAAAGCCAACCAGCACTAAGCATAGCCGAAGTCGAGCAAAAGACCAACCTGACCAGGTTCCTCGTCCAACAAACATAAAATCACTACCACCCGGTCTGAAAACCATCCTGCAAAACCTCCACCACAGTAGAAAACCAACATACACACGAACTAAGCCTACAGGCGATACAATAGCAGGGTGGAGGCAACCAACATGTCAACCTCTTGCACCCGCATGCCTGGCCATTGACCCTATGAACCCCCTTTACCAGTTGCCTCCGAAGAGCGCACCAGTGAGGAGGACCTGTACCCCCTGCCTGTCCCCCAACAAAAATAATATAAACAAAGAAAATACACAGAGGTAGTAACAGACCAAAAAAGGTTAGTGGGGCCAATCTCCTACCCGTAGTGCCATGCCTCCTCCTGCCAACCCCATAGCCTAACTAAAGAAATCAAACAAACCCCACAAAATCCAGAATGCAAGACCCAAACAAGTCCAACCAGGAGGTCACAACCCACTATCTGCACAGGTGGCCATCAGCCAGCCAGGCTACTGGGGAGCTTTACAACACTCAGTAGCTTCACCCAACAGCTCCAGCCAGACTGGAAACACTTAATTAGACCTCTCCCAACATGATGCAGGCCCAACCGGTGCTCGCAGGTCTCTCTCCCCCCCCAATCAGCCCCCCCCAAGCCCTACACACCAGATGCCGCAGAGCCCATCCAGACCCTCCAGCTCCTCAGACAGATCAACTAGCCGACAGCCACATGACAGCCTATACCCAGCCCCATTAGGCAGCTACTGGTCTTGGCCGCACTAACAGAGCCCCAACCCCCAACATCGTATAGCTTATCGGGACCCTCTAGCCACAGCTGGGAGCCACAAAGGAGGCAGCACCAATACATGAAGGCATCAGCACCACCCATACCATCCAACTCAGCCAAACCGAAGTCCAACCAAGCGAGGAAAGTGTAAGCAGAGCCAACCAAAGCCAGCCCCACAGGTCGGGTGATAGGCACAGACCAAACAACGGGCAAGAGGCACCCCCAACTGACCGGACATGAAGGGTGAGGGCGCATGAACAGGAGCAGACAAATGGAAGGTAGGTCCCACTTGCAATGGGTGAAGCCGCCAACCACAATCTGTAACTGAACCACCCAAACACACAGACAACGTGAGTGTCTAGCAGCCAATCGTTGCATATGATCCCAGGTAGCTACAATAACCACACCAGGGGGTAAGAGCTTTCAGGATCAAAGCCATCTCCACCAAGGCGTGGAGGAGATACCTGACTGAACCACTGTATATGCCGCAAGGACAAACTTCCAAGAGAACGTTAATAAACAACATCCTAGGGTTCCAACCATAGAAATGTAACATAACAAGAAGGGGCCGGACAGGTACCGCCCTGCCACCTGAGGAATGATGCAGCTGGTACGACGGGTTGAACTTGGGAAGGTCATCAGTCTAACCCGAGAGCATTTTATATCATGAAACTAAGGACTCCATTAAAACCCAACAAGAAACATAATCTGGCCTAAAGAACAACACAGGTGATCCCCCGAAAGACAATGTTCAATTCCACCAATCGAACGCGAAACCTACGAGTAGACGATAGACAGGAAGCTGAAGACATTTTATCAAAAGGGGCTCGTAAGGGACCGTGATGAGTTCCTCGAAGTGCCAGTATCGTGAGATAACCGGCAAACAACAAAATGAGAAGCAAACAAGTAATCCACCACACAACACCTAACAGACCTCACCACCAAAGACCCCAGGAACTACTGAGTGAACTCAGATATCTTCCCCAGAATCCAAGGTATCAAGGTCCACCATGGGTGCAAAAGAAAAGCTCTGGGTAGAGCGATGGCAAGGACAAGGAAAAGTACTTAGAATAAAGCGTGAAGAACCTATTCTCCTCGGCCACATCAGCCTCCTTATATAGTTTTCTTCCCGCCCGTAGTCATGTGACCCAAAGTAGTCACACATGCAAAACCCAATCATAATAAACTAGTCATGTGACCAAAGTGGTCACATGCTCAAAACCCATGACCTCATAGCAAGGTCATGTGTGAAAACTTATAAACCAATCATGATGCAATAAACAAGTCATATGACTCGACTGAGTCATATGCATGAAACCCATAACCTCATAACGAGGTCATGTACAAAACATACATCATATGTGCAAGGCATACCTGCAAGGCACACTCGCAAGGCCTACTCATTAGGTGCACGTCCCATGACTTATAATTGAGCCATGTGTGAAACATAATAAATCATAACATAATAAATCATATGACCCAAATGAGTCATATGCATGAAACAATAACATACCTATAACTCATAATCATGAGTCACGTGAAAACCTTTTCCGTGCCAAGCCACGTTCGTGACGGACCGTAAGTAGTCTCTATTAGTAGTCAACATCTGAAGGGGACTATTGCAGGAGCTATATGGTCATCATCCGGAATGATATGGAATAGAGTAGAACCGGATGGATGTTCAGGGGTTGCAGATGCTTGTAGAAGACTAAGTGTATATGGGTAGAGAGTTCTATAGTTGGTATCGCATCTACTTGAGCATGGCAGCTCGTATAACCGGTATAGATACTCGGTTATTGGTTTTGTTTTATGTTTTGCTTTAAGCATTACTTTGATACTTGGTTTGTTTTAAGTATCGTTTGATACTTAGTTTTGTTTTATGTTTTGATTTAAATATCACTTTGATACTTGGTTTGTTTTAAGTATCGTTTGATACTTGGTTTTGTTTTATGTTTTGTTTTAAGTATTTTTTTGATACTTAATTAGTTTTACTAAAGTGTATCAATTGATACCTTTGATTAGTTTCGTTCATGCTAGACATGAACACATTTGTGTATTCAAAGACCGCCTGATTTCACGATAGAAGAGGCACACTTCAACCAACAGTATTTCAATATACTTGGTTGAACAGTTTCTTCTTTGTTCCTCAGTACACCCTCGAAGCCTCCTTTAGTTCTCAACTCTCACCTCCTCTCAGGTAGAGCAGGCTACCTGCCAACTATCATACCTTTACCGATAACATGACTAGTACTTTGCGAACACGTTATAGCTCACCACTGATATGTCCACGATATGCAGAGTTTATACTCCTGCGGTTGCATTGTAAATGCAGCTGCTAAAAAACTTCTATTAGGTGGATGTTAGCAAACCATCAGAGTAGTCTAGTTCACTACGGGGAATCTTTGGTCCAACCTGTGGAGGTTAGCTAGGCTGTACAAGGGAGTTGGATACTTGCGAATACAGAGTAGTGATGCGAAGCAACTGGCATTATATGAAATCTACTTAAGTATAGGCAAGTTCTCCTCTACTCTGGCAATCAACTACCTCTCAAGATCAGGACTTAATTGAGTAAAAGCTGTACCTTAACGATATTAAGTTTTACCGTTTTGTTTCTTCAAACTCTACTGTTGAAACTTTTGATATTTATCATATTTGTTCACTTTGCAGAAGAATTCATTTCGGTACGGTCGCAACTTTGGGATCCATCTTCCCAGAGGAAGCTCCCATTACACCGAGTTTAACTATAGCTAACATGGTTTGGATATTCTTTTTTGCATTTGCACAGCGCTCCTAGTCACACATATTTAGTAAAGACCCCCACAAAATATCAAACCTTAAGGTACCCTGACTGGTTCTAGTAACATACCTTTGTATGTGTAACATGTTCGCAAGGTACTAGTCACATTATCAGTAAAGATATGATAATTGGCAGATAGCCTGCTCTTCCAGAGAGGAGGCGAGAGCTGAGAACCAAAGAAGGCTTCGAGGATGTACTGAGGAATAATGAAGTAACCGTTCAACCAAGTATATTGAAATACTGTCTGTCGAAGTCTGCCTTTTCCATCGTGGAATCAGGTGGTCTTTGAATACACAAATCTGTTCATATCTAGCATGAACGAAACTAATTAAAGGCATCAATCGATCTACTTTGGTAGAACTAATTTAAGTATTAAAGCGATACTTAAAACAAAAACATAAAACAAAACCATGTTTCAAACGATACTTAAAACAAACCAATTATTAAAGCGATACTTAAAACAAAACATAAAACAAAACCAAGTATCAAACGATACTTAAAACAAACCAAGTATCAAAGTGATACTTAAAACAAAACATAAAACAAAACCAAGTATCCAAGCGATACTTAAAACAAAACATAAAACAAAACCAATAACCGAGTACCCATACCAGTTACAGTACGGATAAAGATTTTGTGAACAGTTTCTCAATCTATTACCAGATAAACTGCAATCTCCAGGAAACTCATTTTTGTGCATATGCAAAGAACAACAAAAGCTCCTCTGGTCAATATCGATACGGTTTTTCCAGGAGCCATCACAGAGGAGATTGTATGGATACAATAGTATCTTGCTACCAATACCTCAGTATGATATTTAAAAGTTTTTTTTCTATTTTGCGGAATCTGCTAATTTCTTAAACTAGTTATATACTATCAAAAACTATACCTATTCAGTGAGCAAGAACATTTGCCACCTTCTAGGATAAATGTAGTGTTAACTTTTGGCTGAGACGTAAGAGTACCAATAATAGCAAAACTTTGAATCGCCCTAGCACCATAGCCTCCTGTAAGGTAGATACTCTTCACAGAAGCTCTTGAGCTTAACCATGCTAAGGTTCCTATTGATTATGTAACTGCGCGCAATTCCAAAATCTCACAGCACATCTATGACGTGCCTAACAGCTCAATGGAAGATACCAGCTCAACAGAAGATTTGAAGAAAAATTTATTTCATATTCAACTATGACTACCAATTCTTCTAAGCTGGTTTAACCTTATATTCCACCTGTTAACAGACTATTTCAGTTCTTTGAAAATAGGCTTCCAGTTTTTTTTTTTCATTTGCGAGAGTTTTCTCAAGCCTTTCTAGTTGCTGTTAAGCCCGCTGAACCTTCTTTTATGTGTTTTCCTCCTCTTTTTTCTGAATCATAACCCTTACCTGACCAGCGTATAAGACCCCTTCCTTTTACACTGAACAGTGGCTTTGGTATTGTCAGTTGCTACATGCAAGTTCGGCCACTTTGGTATGCTGGAGATCGTTCTGCACTTGAGCAGCCAAATGAGCTTTGGTGAGACTTCCTTTCATAAAAAGGTTCAAAGAGTTTCCAAAGCTCGGTGATGTGGAATCTGCTTCCCAAATGTGATTGGCATGTCGTTTGAGGGAATGTGTGGTTCACAGAGTTGAGGGGTATTCAAGCATCAAGTGTGATGAGGTGTTAGGAATACCAGAACACAATACCTAGAAACCACCCTAAGTAGGGTAACCCCACTCGGAATCGGAATCTCTAGTCTCCAACACCCCCCTCCGGCTCCCTTACGGGGCCCACACGTTATCATATATATCAATCTCAGTTGCATCCTGTGACTCTATCACTACAGAGTTGAAGGTATTAGAATAATACCATATACATCATCGCCATCTGTCTGTCCGTATTCTGTTCGCAGGATATATGATAGGGGACCTTCAGCTAGGCCTGGGAGGTTGAACGGAGTAATTCCGCCAACTACTCAGCGGGTTACTTGGCTTCAAAGAAATGACACCTTTGGTATGGACCGTAGATAACGGGATGATTTCGTACTAAGAGATGGTATCAAATGGTAAAGGATCGCTACTAGAGACCAATACAAGTACATACAGCAGAAGAGTCTAGACCTCCAAAAGACACTACTAAAGAAGCCAACGAATTTTACGGAGTGTTGCAACTGGGTTTCGGAATACGTCGTAGCCATGGGGTGATTCTCAATACTACAATAGTTACTAAAACCTACTACCCAGAGAGCAACCAAGGGATTAATTACCAGTCTAGTGGAGTGGCTTACTGCGAGTTAATAGGAAGTCATCCAAAGAAAATCTATTGGTTGGGTATGGAGTTACAAAGGATCGGAGTCAAATGACCTATGATAGTTGTAATGACGACCACCTTTGCAGATATTGTTAGGCAGAGACAACTTGATAGACTTCAAGATTGTCTAGGAAGGCTTGCACTTGGCTCATTTCATTTATGACTACTAGGAGCGAAGTAAAGTAGGTAAAGTAGGGTAGAATCGTAAAACCAATATTATATTGTTAAGGTCTCTTCTCCGTTGCGTGATGATGTCTAAAGATTGGAAGGCACTTCAATATTTATATTCCGCATCTGAGTGTTCGCGGACTACATCTATCTATCATACAACTATATACTTCTTCAATCATAATTTGCAACGTCGAGTTTTCTTCCAAGGTGCAAATACCGGTGAACCCTGAAAACCATTACACCCTCTTCGGTAATTACGATATTTCTTCTTAGGAAACGTACTGTCCCCAATAGTAATATACCGATTAGCAGAGTCTTTAGACTTATGGCCTAGTTCTTAAGTCGAACTGAGTTGGCTCCAATTGTCTTCGCCATTGATAAAATGATCAGTTTTATCCACGGCTATATCTGCAAAAGTGGTTGTTATTACAACCATCGTAGGTCACCTGACTCTGATCCTTTGTAACTCCATACCCAACCCATAGATTTTCTCTGGATGACTTCCAATTAACTTGCAGGAAGCTACTCCACCAGATTGGTAATTAATCCCTCGGTCGGCAATCCTTAGTTGCTCTCTGGGTAGTAGGTTTCACCAACTATCGTAGTATTGGGAATCACCCCATGACTACGTGTAACAATCCCTCTCTGTATAGTTAGTTCTTGGCGACGGGGAACGATACTTATCGGTTCTGTCTCCTTCTTTCTTTGTCCTACGATAGCTCTAGGTCTCTGCCTACGTTACCGATAGTACACGACCTTTGTCTTCTATCGGGAACGCCTATCGTAAGCTTTCTCTAACTCTTCTTCGTAAAGTGCCTTCTTTAGCGTAACGATAACGTTGCAATAAGGATAAAGATCGTAAAGGTATTTGATATTCGTTAAAGTAATAAGTAGGAAAAGTACTTAGAAGTCAATCTAATTTTATTTAAACTCGTACCGCCAACACTGGCATATGACGAGCCCTCGCCGGCACAGGGATACCGCTAACCAGTATACCACTAACCCTAGGCTAACTAAGTCTACGGTCCCGCACCAGCCATCCCCGAGTCATGCCCGCACGGAAACTAATTACAAGACCCTCAAACAACCCAGCGCCCTCCCCGGTCCGAGTCCGTAGCCCCTCTGGTATGAAGCCAACTAGCACCAAGCGTAGCCGAAGCCGAGCAAGAGACCGACCCAACCAGGTTCCTCGTCCAACAAAATCAAAACCACTACCACTCGGTCTAAATACTGTCCCGCAATACCTCCACCACAGTAGAAAACCAACAACAAACCAAACCAAATATAAACTACAGGCGACACAATGGCAGAGAGGAGGTGACCAGCATGTCCACCTCTCGTATCCGCATGCCAGGCCGTCGACCCTATAAACCCACTTTGCCAAGTGCCTCCGAGGAGCGTAATGGTAAGGAGGACCTGTACCCGCTGCCTGTCCCCCGACACAAACACATGAACAAAAGAAATACATAGAGGTGGTAACAGACCGAAATAGTCAGTGGGGCCTATCTCCCACCCGTGGTGCCTTGCCCCTGCCAGCCATGCCCATTGCCAAACCAAAGAAACCAAACAGACTTCCACAACACCCAGCACGCAGAACCCAAACAAGTCCAACCAGGTGGTCGCAATCCACTATCCGCACAGGTGGCCATCAGTCCAGCGGTCCACCGGGGAGCTTTACAGCACTCAGCAGCTTCGCCCAGCAGCCCAAACCGGTCCGGAAACACTTAATTAGACATCGCCCAACCTGACGCATGTCCGACCGGTGCTTGCAGGTGCCTCTCCCCCCCCAATCAGCCCCCCCCAAACCCCACACACCAGACGCCATAGAGCCCATCCAGCCCCCCCAGCCCCTCAGACAGAACAACCATCCAATGGCCACAGGACAGCTTATACCCAGCCCTACCAGGCAGCCATTGATCTTGGCCACACAAACAGAGCCCCAACCCCCAGCACCATATAGCTGAGGGGGGCCCACCAGCCACAGCCGGGAGCCACAAAGGAGGCAGCACCAACACCCGAAGGAACGGGCACCAGCCACACCATCCAACCCAGCCGAACCGAAATCCAACCGAGTCGGGAAAGAGTAAGCAGAGCCAGCCAAAGCCAGCCCCACAGGTCCGGCAACAGGCACAGACCGAATAACGGGCAAAAGGCATCCCCAACTAACGCGACAAGAAGGGGGAGGGCAAACGAACAGAAGCAGACCAACAGGAGGTAGGCCCCACTTGCAATGGGTGAAGCCGCCAACCACAGACCACAACCGAACCACCCGAATGCACAGACAACGTGAGTGTCCGGCAGCCAATCGTCCCACACCACCCCAGGTAGCAACAATCACCACACCAGGGGGTAAGATTTTTCAGGGTCAAAGCCATCCCCACGGGTGCGAGGAGGAGACGCCTGACTGAATCGCCGTAAATGCCGCAAGGACAAAAACTCTAAGGGAATAGCGATAAACAACATCGTAGGATCCCGACCGTAGAAACATGTAGTAACGAGGAGGGGGAGGCCGGCGAGGCCCCCTCCCTAGTGGGTTGATGCGGCCGGTACGACGTGTTGATACTTGGGAAGGTCATCAGTCTAACCCAAGGGCGTTTTGTATCACGAGAACTAAGGACTCCGTTAAAACCCAACAAAAGATATGAGCTGGCCCAAAGAATGACACGGGTGATCCCCCCAAACACAATGTTCAATCCCCCCAATCGAACGCGAAACCTGCGAGTAGACGATAGACAGGAAGCCGTAGACATTTTACCGAAAGGGGCTCGGAAGCGACCGTGATGAGTGCTCGAAGTGCTAGTATCGTGAGATAACCAACCCAACGAAACGAGACGCAAGCAAGTTATCCGCCACGCAACACCTAACAGACCTCAACACTAAAGACCCCAGGAACTACTGAGCGAACTCAGATATCTCCCCCAGAATCCAAGGCATCAAGGCCCATCATGATGGCAAAAGAAACGCTCGGGGCGAAGCGACGGCAAGGACGAGGAAAAGTACTTAGAACAAAGCGTGAAGAACTTATCTTCCTCGGCCGCATCGGCCTCCTTATATAGTGTTCTTCCCGCCTTTAGTCATGTGACCTAAAGTGGTCACATGTGCGAAACTAAATCACAACAAACTAGTCATGTGACCAAAGTAATCACATGCTCAAAACCCATAATCTCCTAGCGAGATTATGTGCGAAACTCATAAACCAATCATAACGCAATAACCAAGTCATATGACTCGACTGAGTCATATGCACGAAACCCATGACATCATAATGAGGTCATGTGCGAAACATAAATCATATGTGCAAGGCTTACCCGTAAGGCACACTCGTAAGACATACTCATCAGGCGCACGTCCCATGACTCATACTTGAGCCATGTGCGAAAGCATCACAAATCCCACACATAACTAATCATATAACCCGAATAGGTCATATGCGTGAAACAATAACATACCTGTGACTTATAACTATGTGTCACGTGAAAACCCCTTTCCTCGCTAAGCCACATTCGTGACACTACGACATGTTCTGAAACCCAGTTGCAACACTCCGTGAAGTTCGTTGGCTTCTTTATTAGTGCTTTTTTGGAGTTCTAGACTCTTCTGGTAGATGTAAATGTATTGGTCTCTAGTAGAGATCCTTTACCATTTAATACCATCTCTTTGTGCGAAATCGTCCTGTTATTTACAGCCCATGCCAAAGGTCTTATGTCTTTGGAGCCAAGTAACTCTCTGAGTAGTTGACAGAATCACTTTGTTCTACTTCCCAGACCTAGTCGAAGGTCTCCTCTCATATATCCTGCGAACAGGATCCAGTCGGACGGACGGCGGTGACATATACGGTGTTATTCTAATACCTTCAATTCTGTGGTAATATAGTCACAGGACGCAACTGAGATTGATATATATGATGACGCACGGGCCCCGTAAGGGAGCCGGAGGGGGGTGTTGGAGACCAGAGATTCCAATTCCAAGTGGGGTTACCCTACTTAGGGTGGTTCCTAGGTATCGGATTCTGGTATTCCTAACAGATATAGCTGTAGATAAGACAGATCATTTTGTCAATAGCAAAGACAATTGGAGCCAACTCAGTTCAACTTAAGAACTAGGCCATAAGTTTAAAGACTCTGCTAATCAGGGTATTACTATTGGGGATAGCACGCTTCCTAAGAAGAAATATCATAATTACCCAAGAGGGTGTGATGGTTTTCAGGGTCCACAGGTGTTCGCACCTTGGAAGAAAACTCAACATCACGAATTACGATTGAAGAAGTACATAGTTGTATGATAAATAGATGTAGTCCACGAACACGCAGACGTGGAATATAAATATTGAAGTGCCTCCCAAGCCTTAGACATCATCAAGCAATGGAGAAGAGACCTTAACAATATAATATTGTTTTTACAATTCTACCCTACTTTACCTATTTTACTTCGCTCCTTGTAGTCATAAACGAAACGATCAAAGTCCGAGCCTTCCTAGACTATCTCCTTCTACAGAAACGAATCTCGATTAGCCTAGACAACTTTGAAGTCTATCAAGTTGTCTCCGCCTAACATAAGGGGGTTCACAGTTCTGACTCCGCTGGTATACCTTGGTAGATAGGTGGGGGTGTAAACTCCCGTAGTTTAGATAGCATAATCTCCGGATTGTAAGGAAGGAGACCAGTTTTGCGGAAAGCGGAGATGATTGTAGTGCTCTTAAAGGCTTGGTCTCGAATTGAGCTGATAGCAGATAAGAATTCAAGCTTGTTGAAATCAAAACATCCTGTTCTTATAGCCTGCTCTACCGCCTTGGTATGATAGTGCTTGAGTGGTTGAAAAACAACTACATCTAAAGGTTACAGTAGATGAGTTGTATGAGGGGGAACACAAAAGGGAATAATCTTTTTTTCATCCCAGTAGTCAATCAACTCCTTCATGCAGTGCGATCCATAGCCATCAAGTCAAAGAAGCCTGTAAGCTCCAACCTGGCTCATGGTGGAAAAGTGATCAAAGTGGTACAACCACTTGAAGGAGAGATAGTCGTTCAAGTATCCGGTATCAGAATCACCAAGGAGGAAGTCCCCATCAAAATCTGTCTTTGTGTACCAGTTATCCTGGTATATTATACTAGGGAGAATCAATATTGGAGGTAGAATACTACCATCCCTACTAACCACCTCATAGGAAGTGACTAGTTCCCGATTGCTGGAACAGGCAAGATACGATTGCCAGTCAGGATCTAAGGTGATGATCCACTAATCCTTCCTGATTCTAATCCAGAAACCCGTCTCATTGAAGTTGTAGGTATCAGAGGACATAATCCCACATTCATCATAAATTTTTTTATACCGGCTAAACCAGTCCAAAAGATCCTCCAAGTGGTGAGTTTTTTTCCGGTCATAATCAAGCGACTTTTGCTTCCGAATATGGAACTCGGGATGTCGTTCTAGGAAAAGTGGAGCTCATGTTGGGCCGACAGTTGGGAAAGGGGCTCTCAGGTGAGGCAGGGCTGTATCTCTGTTTGAGGATCACATTGGCGCATCCAGTCACCATAGGAAGTCGAGCGGAGGTTCCAATACTATCTAGGCGTTTTAGATATAGGCAGACGGCCAATTCCTCCACTTCAGAAAGTCTTTTATTAGTCGAGGAATACTGAAACTTGGATTGACGTCCCCCCACTCATGCACGCAAACGACCTTCTGACACACTAAACTCACGGGCAATTGTGGCAATATTGGGCTTTTCGATTTCGAAAACCTTGGAGCAGGCAGCGCTGATCCTTGCATCAGTATCTGCATAGTTCTCAGATATTTTGGGTATGTGATCGTGGAGTTCTATGGGGCGAAAGGAGTTGGTTTTATCAAATCTTCCGTTGAGCTGTTAGGCACGCCGTAGACGTGCTGCGAGATTTTGGAACTGTGCGCAGTTACATAATCGGCAGGAACCTTGGCACGGTTACGGGTTGCGGTTGTTGTGTTATGGGAGTTTGAAGACACTAGATTATCACTGTAGGAACACTAATTGAGCCAAGTGCTACGCAGTAGGAGTTTGTCTTCCATAGTAAGGTTTGGCGCTTTTTTCTTTTTCATGTGAGCTTTCTACTGTATTGTGAGAGCATTGAGGTTGATTTTTCGGATGTTTGTTTAGCCGGTTTGTATTTATGGCGAGCCGAGGTTGGATCCGCCCTGGCGTGGCAGGGCCGATTTTTCTGCATGCCAAGAAAAAGAGAGATTAAGCTACCCTACTCGTACTCGTACTGTCAGAGCAATTGTGCAGCATGACAGTCTACTACGAGTACCAAATTATAAATTTATGCCCAACCAGAGCTCCTTTGAAATTAGCTAACACTATACGAAATCGCCACCATAGCACCTCCTCCATTTGAAATCCCCAACCTTATCCATAGTCAATTCCTTCGCTCAAAGATCGACTTGTACGAAGCAAACAATTAGCACCACGTATGGACCCCCGAGGGAACGGGGACCACCTGTCATCTGAAGCATAACAGTTGCTGAATTATAAAATGTCACGGGTCCCCCGCAAATTTACCTACGGCAGAGGAAGAGTCCACAGCACCGGAAAACAAGCAAAAAGAGGGACTTTCTAAAAACACCCCCGCAAACTCCCATGAACAGCCCCCAGTTATGGAGAGCGTCCTATACCAGTGCTCGAGTGCACCGGTATCTCTGTCCTCAAACGGGTGATATGGCTAGCCTCCAACCGCAAAGACCACTATCATACCGTCGGAAGTTACAGCTTGCCAAAGTGCCAGTGATCCTTGGTGGGATCGTTTTAAAGGTTAAAATCTGTTGGTAGCCCGTAGACGGCCGGCACGGTATCCTTATCATGAATCTTAAAAAAATTCTGGTATTGCGCCCCTGGAGTCCCGATATATCTCGACGATGGATGATGGGGTCAGTAATTGGGTGGTGGTATAATAGTTGCGGGTGCAATCACCGAAACCTAGAAGTATCCCTAACTACGATACCTGCGAGGAGGACAAAAACATCATCCATTGCTCCTGAAGAGGAAAATTCCACCATTTTCTTCTCCCTTAACAAGACCAGTTGCTTGTGGAGGTTTTGTGGCCCTTGGTTAAAAGGTTCAGTCTAGTAGTACGAGTACTGTACGATACCGCAGTGGGGTAAGTTAGATAAGTGATAAGCAGTGCAAATGTTCTGTCGACTGTCTGCCGGATTTGGGTAGAACGAGAAAAAGTGGACAAAATGAGGAAACAATAATATGGTGAATCATAATAACGACATTATCGTGATTATTATTATTTATTATAATGGATAGTGAAGGGGGACAAAGGGAAATGCTCAGGATTACAGGTGCCCCAAGCGATCACACTCTCGAGTCTCATCAGTGGTATTAAAGCGTGGGATCGAGGTGAAGAGGCTAAGAGCTCGGAAGGGTTAAGTTACTGTAGTCGCACCACTCACCTTGGCAACCTCTCTGTTGTACAAAACAAACAAACACCCATGTCCAAAAAAGTCCTCGAAAACAACCTCCTTACTAGCAGAAGCTCAACTTCCCCCACCTCTGCTTTTCATCCCGTCCCGTCCTCACCTCCATCCCATCAACTTGCCCCTCCATCCTTTTTCTTCCTCCTTGAATACTACACTTTACCTGTATACAACGAACGAACTCAAAAATGGTGAGTAGAAAGCCTCTCTCCCTTTGTGGCTCGGGTTACGGCGGGGGGAAAGGAAGAAAAAAGCTAACATAATTAACCCCCTTACAAAGGCAACAACAAACTACAAGGAAGCCTTCGCTCTCTTCGACAAGCGCGGGAATGGGCGTATCCCGTTAAGCTCCCTGGGCGACCTTCTCAGGGCTTGTGGACAGAACCCCACGAATGCAGAGGTTGACGATCTCATCCACGGCTCTGCACCCAAAGGCGATCGTGAGCACCTCCCCCTTTCCTTCAAAAACTAGTAGCTAATATTTGGTTAAAAACGCAGTGGACTTTGAGTCGTTTTTGAAAATCCTGAACCGTCCGAATGGGTTCCGTGATCCAGGGGAGCCGGATGAGTTTGTTAGGGGGTTTCAAGTATTTGACAAAGACTGCACGGGTTACATTGGGGTTGGGGAGCTGCGATACGGTACGCTTTTTTTCTCCCCCGACACTCGCTCCGTGTATTGTGAGCTAGTTGCTAATTCAACGGTGGATAGTTCTTACCTCTCTTGGTGAGAAGCTCACCAATGAGGAAGTTGATGAGCTACTCAAGGGCATGAACGTTCATGGCGATCAGGTTAACTACACTGGTATACACCTCCCTCTAGATCAGGCTCGAGTGTGTTTGAGGCTAATATCTGAATAGATTTCGTCAAGATGATTCTCGCAAACTGATTTTATTTTGTTTTTAAACGATGAGCATGTCTGGATGAGGGGACAAGCGCTGCCGGAAACGGCACAAATATTCCCCTTTTGGTTTCGTTATATATCCTTCTACCCTGTCTTTTTATTACTGCTGCTACAATGGAGTTCTCTCGCGAAATGCCGGACCAATTGGTTAGCTTCAAATAAGCACTTGGGCGGGATTAAGTCGATCCATCACATTATCACTCGGGCTTTTTGTAGTTTTTCACATAGTCACCGTTTTCTGCGCCAGGAGTACCATGCAAAGGGGCCAACAGCCTATAGACGGCACGGAGGCCATGCGTGACCCTTGTATTATATATCACATCCCAAAAAAGTAGCGAAGTAGTAGAAACCAAAATCCGCCAAACTGCCAACTAGAGTTTGTACGTCACCTTGCTCGCACCGGACATCTTCTTGAACTTGTTGATAAGTGTATTCGTAGAAGCGTCGTGTCCAGATACGTCTCCGGGCTTCTCGAGCTCAGAGCCAATTTTCTCTATTCATATTGTCAATCACCATTTCTCACTTTCGCTAGGATGGAGAACTCTTACTGGCAAGTGACTTGCCCAATTCGACACCCCATTGGTCGAACGAGTTGATGTTCCAGATGGCACCTTCAGTGAAGGTGAGGTGCTCATAGTAGGCGATCAAGGCACCAAGAGCGCCGGGGGTGATCTTTTGGGCTAGTATGGCGGTGGTTGGGCGGTCGCCACGGAATACCTTGTGGTTCTTGAGCTTCTCAGGAGTACCCTCTGCAAGAACCTGTCCTTCATCCTTTCCGACCATGAGAGCCTCGGCCTGCGCAAAAAAGTTGGAGGCCAACATCCTTATTCTCAGGTTAGCTTGTGCTGGCCCCCGTAAAGAGGGTGCCTACTTACAATTGATGCTTGTTGTCTGGCGCGACAGGGTTGTGAGACTCTGCAGCCAGAATAAAGTCAGTAGGAATAAACTTTGTTCCTTGATGAAGGAGCTGGTAGAAAGAGTGCTGAGCGTTGGTAGCTGGCTCCCCGAACAAGATAGCACCAGTAGTGTAATTTACGATGCTACCGTCACGAGTAACAGACTTTCCATTCGACTCCATGGACAGCTGCTGGAGGTATGCAGGGAAGCGGTGAAGGTATTGGTCGAATCTGCCCCAAAGCGTTTAGTATTAGGTATATACAAGCGCCGCCCATGAGAGGAAACTTACGGAGAGACCAAGTGAGTTTGAGCATTGAAGAAATTGCTATACCAAACGCTCAAAAGACCTCCAAGAATGGGGATATTCTCTTCCAACGGCTTGCTCAGGAAGTGATTATCAATGGCGTGAGCACCAGCAAGGAACTCATGGAATCTATCATAACCAATGTAAAGAGCAACACTCAATCCAATCGCCGACCAAACAGAGTATCTTCCGCCAACCCACGACTCGAAACCGAACATGTTCTGGGCGTTAATTCCAAATTTGGTAACCTCCGCCTCGTTGGTAGAGAGAGCAACAAAATGTTTTGCGATGGCAGATCTATCCCCATCGATACCCTTCTGCTTCAAGAACCACTCTTTTGCTGTGTTTGCATTTGTACAAGTTTCAGCGGTGGTAAAGGTTTTAGAAGCAACCAGGAACAGTGTCGACTCCGCGTCGCAAGACTTGAGAGCTTCGGTGATGTGGGTACCATCAATATTTGACACAAAATGCAAGGTCAAGTCAGGGTGTCCGTAAGGTTTTAGAGTCTCCGTAACCATGACCGGCCCACTGCGTCATTGTTATCATTCAAGTTCGTCAAGAGTGGCAGGGAGAACCTTACAGATCGGAGCCACCAATCCCAATATTCACAATGCTCTTGATGCGCTGACCAGTATGCCCCTTCCACTCACCGCTGCGAACCTGCTCCGAGAACTCCTTCATATGTTCTATTACGGAGTTAACGTCCTCAACAACGCTCTTCCCATCGACTTCCATAGTCTTATTCGAAACATTGCGTAAAGCCATATGGTATACAGCTCTCTCTTCAGTAAAGTTGACCTTCTCACCCTTGAACATTCTGTCACGAAGCCCTTCGACATCAGCCTCCTTGGCTAGTTTGATCAGGAGCCCAAGGGTCTCTTCCGTGAGAAAGTTCTTGCTGAAGTCAAAGTAAATCTCGTTTCCGTCGGCATCATTAAGGAACGAACGAGAGAACTTCTCGGCCCTCTTGGGATCCTGAGCAAACAAATCCGACAAGTGCAATGTCTTGACAGTATGATAGTGATCCTGGAGAGTTTTCCAGGCAGGCAATTCTGAAGCAAGACTGAAAGGCATGGCTTGTTCTTGTTTCTTTACCGTCAACGGTATATTCCCACATGAAACCTCCAAGCTAAGAAAAGCAAGCAAAAAAAAAAATCTCTTCATCCGCACAGAAGGGCAATAAAAAGGTGATACCCCCATCGTACAAGATGGAACAGCAGCTGAGCGGGGAAGCAGAGCGGGGTGCATCTCGAACTTAAAAAAGAACATCCTATAATAAAAATAGGGAAACGAAATTGAAAGAAAAAATTACAGAAATTATAAAGGAATCACAACGTACCTTGATTTGTTAAAATAGAAACCTTCCCTACACAAAAGGATATAGCGATGATTCCGAACACCGATTGTCTTTCTCCGCTTAGAGAGAGCAACTGTTGTCGATGGTTAACGCAATGAACGATAGCAAAGTTAAGATGGAAAGGGCGGAAGCGGAAGTATATGTTGCGTTTGACCAAACATAAGAGCAACCAAACCAAGCATTTGGTGGGGCACCCATTGCCTGACGTATGCACGGATAAACAAAATGAGGGGCCACCCCTAACACAAGCATCACTGCGCGATTTTCAGTCAAGCACCGAAGATTCTCCAATGGTGAGCAACAATTTGCTAAATTCCCGACATGCCCTGCCCTGCAATGCAGCTGTAAGGAAGAAAGGGAAAAAAAGAAGAAGAGAAAGAAGAAAAAAAGAGGGCCCCCTGAGCCCCACCATTTTGTTGCATAGTCTACCTCTGGCTGGCTCTGGCTCCAGAATGTGGGGGATTCTGGAGAGTGGGGGGGGGGTTAAGCAATTTGGTAACGCCGGTACAATAGAAGCACGGCGCAGAACATAGAGCACCTTGAAGTCCGATAATGCCCGGGCCCCATGCAGGTGGGTTGTTCTCGTGGCTTCTATCGTATCGTACCAGTATGCTACTCGGGGATTGTTTTTGTTTGGTTTTCGTTGGGTTAGTGTTTCAACCGGCATGATCCATATTGCTTCATGGGTTATCAATCGGATATCTCATATAATCATATTTGACCCTCCTTTGCCGGGATTGTGTTGAAGGAAGCTTGGGTGGTCCTGGGCTTTTGACTGCGGTAAACGCAGCCGTAGATGACCACTAAGTTACCGGGTAAAACTAACGGCGGCTTGATGGATTTAGGGACGCTGGATAACCTTGCCCATAAATTTGCCGTTGTCTGCGTCACTTTGTTCGGTTGGTGTTAGAAATATGGCGCTGTCATAGGCGGGCCCCCGAGGAGATATCACTTAACAGGTCCAGCCATGGGATTAGAAACCTAGGGACACAGCATTGTATGGAACCATCTGTAGACTCAAATTAACGCTAGTTTTTCTAGTGGCGCCGTACTGTACATACCCAAGTTTACCAGCCAGCTAAATGCGCCCCAATAGTATGCAAAGAAACCCGCAGTGAAGAAATGAAAACAAAACCCAAGATTCCGACCATGAATATATATATATTTTGTTACTTCCGCCCTTTGTATTTAACCCAGAGTGAATCCACAGTCTGAAATACAGCTGTAATGCCCCTCTGTTCCTCCTCACTGAGGCCCCTCTTACCCCATCTCTGCTGGGCCTTATCTGGATGCCATCGAATTCTGTCAACCTTCAAAATGTCTAGGAGGCCATCTTCGCCTAGGCAGCCCCTGATATCCATATAGAACCGCTCCAGAGACACCTTCTCGATATCCTTCAACTTTCCAGATTCAACCGGCCACGGAATATCTCCATCCATCTTACCAGCCAAGATCTCTCTCCATTTCTCGAGGTATCCCTTCTGTTGTTTCTCAACCCGTGTTTTTTCCTTGAGCCTTCTTCGCGTTTTCTCTTCTCGGCGTCTGGAGCGCTCTCCCTCCTCCCACATCTTCTGCTCCTCCTCATCCCGCTGTTTTTTAGCCCTCCTCGCTTCTTCCCGTCTGTTTCTCTCCTCGATAATGTGCTCGTGCGTCTTCTCCCACATCTTGGATCGTACGTATTCTGCGTACTCCTCATCTGTCATCTTCTCCAGCTCCCCGCGGCCGTCAGGGCGGGGATAGACATTGATAGGCTGACCGTAGACCCCCTCCCAGAATGCAGCGCCTTCGTCGTCCGCCATAGCATCGAATAGTGATTCTCGGAACGCATCTTCTGCAGTAGCGAAGTTTGCCGAAGCTAAATTGGGTATGTAAGTGTCGTCATACTCGGCTGGATCGTCATCGGGTGGTTTATGATGAGAGCGTTTGCGACGGCTTGAGGAATGAGAATGCGAGTGCGATGAAGGGCTACGATGGTGATGCGAATCATTCTGGTGTTTCCTTTTAAACTTGAATTTAGACTTTCGAGGCCGGGGTAGGTCGTTCGCTTTTGACTCCGGAGCTCTACCCTCTTTCTCTGGCGGGGGTGAAGCTCTTGATCTCGATTTTGATTTTAGCGGAGAGGTGGGGGGCGCGCTTGTCCTTAGAGGAGCAGGATCTTGCGTAAGGCCATAGAGGACTCCTAGTCGATCGTTGTTGACCTCGAAGGGGCGCATCTTGAAGTTGGAGTTGGTTATGGTCACAAGGTGTGGGTTGGGGATCGTTTAAAGGGAGCCTCATTGTGTAAGCCAAGCCATCAGTCCCGCAGCAACTGAGCGTACCACGTGATGCGGCTCAACCCTCACATCGAATTGTGAGGCTCCCCAGGCTTTCTCTTGCATCCCTCCCCCTACAACCCACGGTACAAGTGCTGTTGACAACCTAGAATCTCACCCAATCCAATACCACGATGTCAGCAGCAGATGATCCCTTTACCTGTCGGCTTTCCTTCACAAGGCTTCTTTCCCGACTAAACGCCTCTGCTGGAGCTTCAAAGCAATGTGCTCAATTCGCCCTCCGAAACCGCGAACTGGATGAGGACCTGTTCAGCGTGATACTGGAGCAGCTCCAATCGGTACTTCGATCCTTCTGATCTGGAGAGAACCTGCTAACAGTAGAAACCAGGAAGAGATCACAATGAATACACGCGTCAACATGCTCTACTTTATAGAGGTCCTATGCGAACACTCTGTGAAAGCTGACTATAGCGGCTACACCAATATGATTCAACGGGATATTCTGCAAGTAGTCGATGCTGTTGTTCCGAGCGATCCTGAGGGAGCGGCAAATGTTGGTACAGTTAGGAAAGTTATGCAGAACCTACGGAGCAAGGGGTTTGTGAATGAAAGGTCTATGGAGGAAGTTACTGCTCTCTTAAAAGAGAAGGAGAGGGAGCACAGGTAATTCTTGAGATTCTAGTCAGGATTGGGGCTATATACTGACGACTATTAGAGAATCCATTGCCTCCCCAGAAGAGAGTGTCTACGATGACGACGACGAGGAGCCCGGTAACGAAGGTAGAAATCCCAAACGCAAGTTTGACGATTCGATTATACAACAGCGGATGGAAGAAGATAGAGAACGGGTAGATACCGTTAATTTAAGAAAATGGGCTGCCTCTTGTACTAACTGTGGCATAGCATAAACGGCTCAGGGAAAACATCTGGGCCATTCCGTTTCCGGGAGATGGCCTTCCGAATCCCGAATTTGAAAAGTCGTGGGATCAAGTTAGCGACCTTAACGAGGATGACTATGAGATTATGAGAGAAGAGAATCAGATACTGGCAGCATCAATTGTATGACCTTGTGGGTATTTAGGTACAGGTTCATAAGGGGCTGGCGTTCCGGGATTTCGTACTATTCAGAAGGGTATTTACATAACTACTAACTAGCATAGTGGCAAAATACCCCCGATGTCCATAACATTGCAACTCTGTAAAATAATTTATACAAAAATAAGAAAAAGGGATTGTAAAGATGAATTTTCGGAGAAACCATGAATCTTATCCCGTGATTCATCGGAATATACACACTCCGCCAAATAATGGTTTCCGTAAAATATGCATTGGGGGTTAAATATCTCCCACTCTAAAAGCTCCCCAATATCCCTTACTCTAAAGCAGCCACAGCCCCCAGGTCCTTCAAAGTCTTCTGTATCTTCTCCGCCTCCTCCTTGACGAGGCCTTCCTTCAGCATCTTCGGTATGCTCTCTACAAACTTCTTTGAATCCACCAGAGACAGTCCCAGCAAACTCTTAACCTCCTTGATGATCTTCGGCTTGGAACCGGCTTCGAAAGATACGAGCATGACGTTGAACATTGTCTTCTCCTGTACCGGTTCGGCCGCGGCTTCTTCTTCTGCGGCAGCAGTGGGTGCAGCGATTGCCGGGCCTGCGCTGAATGATTGCAGTGCAACGTCGGGGATGTTCAAGCGGGACTGATATAACAACATTATCCATTAATGCAAAGGTCAGAACGAATGAAAATTCAGGAGGGGCGAACGAACCTTCAAGAGAGAAACCAAATCCGCCGTCTCCATGAGGGTCAAGCCAGAGATTTGGTCAACGATTCCGGAAATCTTAGGATCTGCAGTCGCAGCAGTGGTATTCCATCGTCGGGCGGGAGCGTAAACTACCAGTTGGGAAAGTCTCAGGCTGGAGGGGGAAGAACGTGCTATTCTGACACAACATCTTGACGCGAGGGCCATTTGTGTTTTTCGGAGGTATGTGATTTCGCCAAACTGAAATTGGGGATGGTGGGAGGGGTGGATTGTTTGGCGGGGTTGATTGGGGGGATTTTCGATGTTGAAACGATATTTTTTGTTATCCGAATGAGATTTGAGAGTTTGTGATGAGTCAGCGGGATGGATGGATGATTGCTGTGCCACAGAGTTTTACTTTGGTGGTTTCTTTATCTTACCTCCAATACTTGAGGAAACCGCTTGAACTTCCTTTCATTCAAACACACACCTTCAACAGTCAACACTCCACGCTCAAATTTTAGACTTCAGCGAAATTTTCATTTCTTTCTATCATGTCTGACGCTGGCACTCCTGCGCCTACTACTAGCGGCCGCCGTGAGAAGGTCGCCTTCCGTTTCTGTCGTGAATGGTATGAGTGTTCAAACGTTTGATGGACATGAAACCCTTTTTATTAACTTGATCGTAATAGCTCCAACATGCTGTACCCTCATGAGGTCTGTTTCGTCTGCCGTAATGGCCGAGGCGAAGATATTTATAGACCACTTTTAGGACCGCATCAATAACACTCTCATGTACCGCTGCCGCACCTGTCAAGCTACAGAGAGCGCGTCGAACAACTGTGTCTTTAGAAATACTCTAGGGGGGTCTACGGGTGAGACTGCTGGCGTGACTACGGATGTTGGATCTGATCCTACTGTATGTCTTCCAGGGGACCTGCTGGGATGTAGCAAGGAGCGGGAGTGAGTTACTGATGAGTGAGTAGTTGCCGAGGTCTATGAAGCCATGCCCAAAGTGTGGGGAGAACGAGTGCGTCTTCTTCCAGAGTCAGCAGAGAACTGAGGATACCAAGATGGTAGGGCTACAGTTTCCTCGTTGGACGGCAAATGAAACGGATTTTCGACTAACGCCTCGCAGAGATTGTTCCATGTTTGCTGCTCTTGCGGTACTATCCATTAAATACCCTTTGCCGTGTCGTGCAATGGCGTGGCGGCAGGTCCGTTTTTCCCTTAACCCTTCAAGGTTCGGCGTATGACGGGGGAATAATTTGATAGAAGTTCTTTGCATTTGTACTCTATTCATACTTTAATGCAGATAAAAGTCCAACTTGGTATGCACAGGTTTTACTTTGGCAAATTTATACATAGGCCGGGGCAAGGGATAAAATCTTTGACCACTTCTTTCTCTTGAGTTCGCGCCCAACGACACCTAAATCCATAATCAGCCATCCTCTCCCGTTTTGTATGTGGTTTTGGAGATTTGTGGGCCCACCACTCAATCTGGTCCCTAGTGGATCGCCACTCTTGTTGATAAGTACGCAGGCGTTATCGTCAAATCGAATATAACTCCCATCAGCCCTTCGATATTCCTTCTTTGTCCGAACAACTACTGCATGAGAGATATCTCCCCGTCGAACTTTCACGGCGGCCTGAGCAGCGGCGGAAAGATCGTGGCCCAGGGATCGTTGTTTCTGGATGACGACTACTATTTTATCGCCTATTCCACAGCCTTATCAGCCACGTATTATGCAAAGGGCTGTAGTAGAACACCGCTGGCGGCGATGGCGGTAAAATTGTACATACCAACAGTAGCGGGCCTTTTCTTCCCGAGCACTCGAACACATTCTACCAGCGCAGCACCGGAATTGTCGATACAGTTCAGCATCGACTACCGTAGAGACATAAAAACACATCAGCCGAACATTTGGATAGGTAGCGCGAAGTTAGAAGGCGTAAACAAACCTTTAATTGAATCATCGTTGTTGGAAGGTCGTGTTTTGAGGGAAAGGTGAGATGTGAAACTTTCCTAGAGGTGGTTAGTCGTTTCTGGCTTCCGGACCCTAACCCAACCGGTCTGGAGTGGGGGGAAGAACTCCGAAGAGTCTCTTGCTCCCCCCACGCAAAAGTTAAAGGAATTTACAGTGTAGGAGAGACCCTGAGTAAAACTACAGGGAGCAAAGTTTCTTGATTTTTCTCCATAAGTATCATACCTCTCACATCTTACGTCTCACATCTGCATCCACCGCTCCATACTCTCCACTCCTCGTGCGACAATTTTAAGCGCCACAATGGTTGGCGTAGTTGGTTCTTCGATTCCGGAGGACACAGAACATGTATGAAATGACTCTTACAATCTTAATTTACTTCCCTCGATAAGTACGAACGACTAACGTTTGACGACAAAAATTTTTTTAAAAAAAATAACAGGCGGTGAGCGTTTCACTACCAACATGGAAATCCATCGTCGGATACGAAGAAGGAGCAGAATGGGTAATCAGCAAGATGAAAACCGGCTATCCACGCTTCTTCATTCACAAGTCCATACAAAAGCTCGCGAGCACAATACTCTCCAGCTTCGGCCAACCCGGGGAGGAAGCAATGCTCTTCCCGACTCCCAGTGTCGCTGCGAGATGTCGCCAGTTCATCAAGGCCACCTCTCGGACTACCCCTGTGCCGAGTACCAGGGTTGTCGAGTTCGTTAGCAAAATCGGGAAGAGAAACGGTGGGGACGGGAGACTGATCCGGTCCGACCTTTGTGCGGTCATGTACCCTGCTAGCGAAGCTAAGGTCGCGAAGCAGTTTTGGCAGCATACGGGAGACGGGGTGTCTTCTCGTAGGGCAGAGTTCTGCCAGAGGGAGTTCGACGAAGGCTTGCTGGTTGAGAAGAGCACTATCTCTACCGAGAGCCATCCACGCATGAGTAAGGGACCGAAGAGGTATTCCCATAGGGGTATGCAGTTTAAGCCGTCTGCTAAGGAAGAGGAGGGGCTGAATATGTTTGTCGAAGAGAGGTTTGGTAGGAACTTGGATCTGGAGTTTGTGGATAGTGCCAAGCTCGCTATTCGAAGAAGGATTGCGCAGTCTCTCGAAATTAACATGGGGCTTAGGGATGCTTTAGGATCGTCGAAGGATGATGGAGGAATGATAGAGGGGTTTGCTGAGAATGCTGTTTACTTACATCCTACTGGGATGAGTGCAATCTTCAATACCCATAGATTGTTAATGGCTATTTTGGGACCCAATAAGAGTGTTTGCTATGGGTATACTCTGACTCTCCCCTCTGAGAGCTTTACTGACCTCATGCCCAAGATTTCCGTATATCGATACCCTCAAGATCCTGGAGAAGTTCGGCCCTGGATGCCACTTCTACGGTCACGGTTCATCAGAAGAGCTTGGTGATCTGGAACAGAAGCTCGAATCTGGGGAACGAATCCTGGCATTGTTTTGCGAATTCCCTTCGAATCCTCTACTCAAGGCACCCGACTTACAGCGTATCAAGGCACTCGCGGATAAATACGATTTTGCTATCGTTATCGATGAGACTGTTGGAAACTTTCTCAATGTTCATGTCTTGCCATACGCCGATGTTGTTGTTAGTAGTCTCACCAAGATTTTTAGTGGTGATAGCAATGTCATGGGCGGAAGGTACAATCTCCCTGACCTCCCCCATCATAAACCGTCCTGACGGGATTATAGCTCGGTATTAAACCCTAAAGGCCGCTATTACAAGAGGTTGAGGGAAGCCCTAACTACAGACTATGAAGATAATCATTGGTGTGAAGATGCCCTCTTCCTTGAGCGTAACAGCAGAGACTTTGTCTCCCGTATTGAGCGAATCAACAGAAATGCCGAAGCCGTTGCTGACCTCCTCAAGTCCCATCCAAGAATAAAGCAAGTTTATTATCCAAAATACTCTCCGACAAAGCCCTTTTATGATAACTGCCGCTGCCCTGGCGCAGGGTACGGCGGTCTTTTGAGCGTTACGTTTTATACCGCCCAGGATGCAATTGAATCTTTTGATGCCCTTGAGATTTGCAAGGGGCCTAGCCTTGGAACTAATTTTACCCTTGCGTCCCCCTACACGTTGTTGGCGCATTACGGCGAGCTAGATTGGGCGGCTGGATATGGCGTAGAAGACAACCTGGTGAGGGTAAGCGTTGGACTCGAAGAGACTGGGGAATTGTTAGAAAAGTTCAGGAGGGCACTCGAAGCACTACCATCTGGTGAATGATGGTCAAGAATAGGGCTGCGCGGAGGTATTTAACTGAGGATAGGGACGCGGGTTGCGGGTGCAATTTTTAGCAAGAATTTCGAGTGATGTTCTATGATGTATTGAGGGGCGCCAAGAGATCATGGGAGGAGGGCTGTGGATATTTCTCTATTTCTTTCTTTTAAGGATAGATTTACCTTTTAGGTGTTATGACAGATGTATCTTTCCGACAGAATACTATGGATATCAATATCTGCGTGATCATTATGACATGGCATTACATACGGGTATGCAAGTAAGCATGCAGCGTTTAGGATTCAACCACTCCAAGCCTGGAATTCCATAAGATGCCTTAGGAATTTAGGTTTTAGGGGATGATCATCATGCACACACGATAAGGTTTGATATCAAGTGGCTAGAAGACAGGCATGATACTGTATCATATGCAAAACATAATTTATGCAGTGGGCCAGCGCAGCTACCCGGCCTTCTGAAACACTCTTGACTTATCAGGTCCCGCGACGTCATTGGGTTAAGTCAAGTTATATACCAGTCCCAAGTTCAACCGTTCCGCTCATTCATTCGACCCGATGTCATTCCTACAGAGAGCCGGCACGAGACCACTCGTGAGATCCTTCCAATGCCATCGAAAACCACAATTCATACGTCCCCTCTCGACATTAGAGAATAATCCACACATAGTATCCCCCTCTTCCCATTCCTTCTCCCTATAGTGGCCAACACAGAAACTAAAAAAACAAGCAGTACATCTCCCCGGGCCCACAAGGCACACACATCCTAACCCTCCTCCCAACCACGCCCCCAAATCCGCGCCTATCGCTGGGAACAACCGGGGTCCTCCCGCCAACTCCAAACAGCTTCCACACAAATCCGCATTTCCTCACCCTCCTCCATGAAACTCTGCGCACCCACGCTCACAATTGTCCCGAGGTACAAGCCTCCGCCGCAACGTACGCATCTCCGGGCGGCTCAAGTATATTTGCCGCGCGCAGGACGCACGGAACGGCGGTGAGTAAAGGTGGGAGTGGAGCTGGCGGGGCGAATTTACAGGGCGGAGTGGGAGGTGGTGGCGTGGGTGGGTGGGCGCATGTTTACGACTTGAGGAATCCACCACCGTTCGGGAGGGTTGGTGATCCGGGAGATATTATCGGCAGTGTGGGGGTTGATGGGAATGGAAGGGTGGTGGAAGGGAGGTATGAGGCGTGTACGGCTTATAGGGTTGTTGCTAATGAGGGGATGTGAGTGTTTCATTTCCGGGGAGGAGGGGAGGGAAGGAGGCTAATTTTGATGGAGGGCAGACTGGGATTGAGTGGTTATTTAAGGGGGAAATTAGTGGAGAGGTTGGAGGAAGAGGAGAGGAAGGGCTAGACTCTTTTCCCAAGTGCAGTAAATCATGATAACTCACATGGTTAGGTTAAGTGGGTATGTGCATATAATACTTCGGTAAGCATTTTAACTTAGTTCATCGACCCTCTCCTGCTTCTTCTTCATGCTGGGGGTATATAATAAGAAGCGACTGAAGAAGATACACTTTGAGAAGAAAGAGAGAAAGGCCTCACAAACCACTAACCAGTGAAAGGATGACAAAAAAATTAGAAATAATTCCACAGCCGTTACTCCATAGTACTATAATTTGTATTTCCCAAGAACTTTACCCCCAGAAAACATGTGTCTCGTGGACAAACACAATAACAAAATGTTCCGACCCCTCGCTTCTCTACAATGGTGATGAAACCCTCACCAACCACACAATATTAGGCGCGGCCTCTGCGGCGACTTCAACTGGATACTTCCAAGTCATAAACTTCGACCACGCTATCCTACATGTTAGCTCCCACCTCAGCCATCAGGTGGATGTCCTAAACATACCAATATAAGCACACTTCCTCCCAACCCACTTCCCAACAAACGGTACAAGCACCATACTCAGCAGCAACTCCAACTGCTGCAAACTTTCCTGCCACTCAGCCTCCGCATCACCCTCATCGTCGTCATAGTCGGAACCGCTGTCGTGGCTGGAGAAGGAGGGGGAGGACGGGGTGGTAACGTCGATCATGGAAGACCCGATCATGGAGGCTGCCGGGGAGTATTCGGAGCCGGAGGATGGGGTCATGATGATGGAGCCAGAGTCAGAATCAGAGGTGAAGGAGTATTCGGACATGGCTTTTGATTGTGGTTCGTGATGGGCGGCTGCAGGGTTGCTGGCGTTGTACAGGTAGTCTATAAGAGCTTGCTTGGGTTGGCTGTGGTGGTGGGGGGTTGGATCTTGAATGATGGAAAACCTAACCCTAGCACGTGCGGTTGTCTTACCGTGGCTTTGTTAGAGCGAACCGGGTAACCCACTGTTGTTGTTGGGTGGAGGGGTACAGCACGGTACCGCATTGGGAAAAAAAAAATTTATCTTTGAGTGAGTGGGAACTTCCGTATTGAATTATATATATACATCGTTGTATGAGGGAGAGAAGGCAGAAAAAAAAGAAAAAAAATACAACACACGCAGTTTCCTCCCCCTTTCTCAGAAATAAGACAAATTCTTAGTCCAAAGGAAAGAAAAGAAGGAATAAAAGGAGGAACAATGGTGACAACCGTCAAGCCGAATACCTCCTTCGATACACTCAGACGGGAAGACCTATTCCGCAATCCACCAAAAGACAAATCTGCCTTTCCGGCATTACTGGGTGCCGTGAAGCCGCATATCGAGTCTTTCAATGCGATCACTGCCGAGGGTGGCTTGCTGGACCTCGCGCGGCAAGATATAGGTGTGAAATGTGTGTTTGATGGAAAGGGTGATGGGAAAGTGTTGGGGAATAAGCTTTCTCGTGAGCCGTTCTTGTATATCTGTGGGTGGGAGGAGGAATGCTAATTGTGTTTTAGTAAGAATTGACAAGATTTACGTTGGAAAACCAAAGATTAGCGAGAGGGATAAGACTACGCTGAGGAGAGAGATTTTACCTGCAGAGTGTAGGGAGAGACATATCACCTACCGAGGGAAACTCTCGGTGAAACTGGGATTGAGGATTAATGATGGCCCGTGGGTATCGCAGGATCGGGAGGTGGGGAATATTCCAATTATGGTGCGGGTGTGTATCTATCGCCTCTCCTCTCTTCACTACTCTACCATTTGGCACAACTAATAGGGCATAGTCAAACCGATGCCACCTAGAAAACCTCGCCCCACACGACCTCGTCGAACGAAAAGAAGAGTCGGAAGAACTAGGCGGGTACTTCATCGTCAACGGCATCGAGAAGTTAATCCGTCTGCTCATCGTACAGCGCCGGAACCATCCAATGGCTATCATTCGACCTTCCTTCACCGGCAGGGGAAAGTCTTACACAAATATGGGAATTCAAATCCGTTGTGTGCGGCCGGACCAGAGTTCGCAGACTAATGTCCTTCATTACCTCAATGACGGAAATGTCACGTTTCGCTTCTCGTGGCGGAAGAATGAGTACCTTGTCCCAGTCATCATGATCATGAAGGCTCTTGTCGAGACCAACGATCGGGAGATCTTCGATGGGTTGCTGACGACGAAGGATATGGAGAATACGTTTTTGACGGATCGGGTGGAGTTGTTACTTAGGACGTTCAAGGGGTATCAGCTGCTCACCCAGAAGGAGAACTTGCAGCACTTGGGTGAGAAGTTTAGGATTGTGATGGGGGTGTCGCCGGATCTGAGTGATGTAGAGGTTGGGAGGGAGTTCTTGAAAAAAATTGCTTTGGTACATCTTGAGGATCCTAGGGATAAATACCGGTTGCTGCTGTTCATGGCTCGGAAGCTGTATGCCTTAGCGGAGGGGACGTGTCAGGCGGATAATCCTGATGCCATTCAACATCAGGAAGTTCTCCTCGGAGGGTTCCTCTATGGCATGATTATTAAAGAGCGCGCAGAGGAGTATTTGGAATCGATTGTGAGAGAGGTACAGAGAGAGGTCCAAAGAGGTAACGTGCTGGATTTCAATAATAAGGAGCATCGAACAAGGATGTTCCAGCGGACGAGTGAGAATATAGGAAAAAGTCTGGAGTATTTTATCTCCACCGGAAATTTATCTTCTCCTAGTGGTCTAGATTTACAGCAGGTTTCGGGATTCACCATTGTGGCGGAAAAGATCAATTTTTATCGTTTCATTTCGCATTTCAGGATGGTGCATAGAGGTAGCTTCTTTGCGCAGTTGAAAACCACCACTGTTCGAAAGTTGCTGCCTGAAAGTTGGGGTGAGCTGATACCCGTGCCTCTGTATTTCACGAGTTGCTGAGAAGAGCCTAGGATTCTTATGCCCGGTGCATACGCCCGACGGAAGTCCTTGTGGATTGCTCAACCATCTCGCGCATAAATGCCAAGTCATAACTGCTCCTTCGGATGTTTCTTCTATTCGCAAGACTCTTGTTTCGCTAGGGGTTACATCACCAGCCACTTCACCTCTTCCTCACTCTGCGACACTGTGTGTTCAGCTAGATGGGTGTATTGTAGGTTGGTGTTCACCAAAGCTCGCGAATGTAGTCGCGGATACTCTGCGATTCTGGAAGGTTGAGGGGAGCCACGGCGTACCACTTGACTTGGAAATCGGATATGTTCCTATATCTCGGTGCGGTCAATACCCCGGTATCTACCTTTTCTCACAGCAGGCGCGAATGATCCGGCCAGTCAAGTATCTACCTCTGGATAAGGAGGACCTGGTCGGCCCATTCGAACAGCCGTATGTATCAATTGCTGTAACTCCGCCAGAAATCTCCCCAGGAGAGTCAACACATGTTGAATTCGATCCCACAAATATTTTATCCATCGTTGCGAACATGACACCATTCTCCGACTTTAACCAATCTCCACGTAACATGTACCAGTGCCAGATGGGTAAGCAAGCAATGGGCACACCTGGGACAGCCTTGCGCTATAGGAGTGACAATAAGATATACCGGCTACAGACTGGACAGACACCGATTGTGAGATCTCCATTGTATAGTGAATACGGCCTTGATAATTTCCCTAATGGGATGAATGCTGTTGTTGCAGTCATTTCCTATACTGGGTACGATATGGACGACGCTATGATTCTAAACAAGTCGGCCCATGAAAGAGGCTTCGGTCACGGGACAATATACAAAACAGAAAGGCTTGGGTGGACTGAAGAAAGGCGATCTCGTGCGAAAGAAACAAAATTTATTTTTGGGTTCGCTAATCCTGATGAAATCATTGCCAATATTGACGAACTGCATGAGATGGATGAGAGCACTGAGGAAGCAAAATTATTCAAAAGAAAGGCCTACCAGAGGATCGGTATCCGCCAGGATTGGCTGAGAATAGTGGATATGGACGGTCTCCCGACAATCGGCCAACTAGTCAGAGACGGCGACGCAGTCGCAGTCTACCACGCCATTCCAAAAGAAGGTGACAGGACAAGACCCGAGAACAAGGTATTCATCTACAGGGGTAGCGAAGATGCATACATCGACGAAGTCCGCCTTCTAGGCTCTGAAGGCGGCGACAGTAAACCGATGCAAGAAATATCCATCAAATACCGAATCCCTCGGCCTCCCAACATTGGCGATAAGTTCTCCTCTCGACACGGACAGAAGGGGGTCTGCTCGCAAAAATGGCCGTCGATCGACATGCCCTTCACAGAGTCAGGTATGCAGCCGGACATTATCATCAACCCGCACGCTTTCCCGTCACGCATGACAATAGGCATGTTTGTCGAGTCGCTAGCTGGGAAATCCGGGGCCTTGCATGGGATCGCGCAGGATTCTACGCCGTTCAGGTTCGATGAGGAGAATACAGCTGCTGATTACTTTGGCCATCAGTTGAAGGTTGCCGGGTATAACTACCACGGGAACGAACCGATGTACTCCGGAATTACGGGGGAGGAGTTGCACGCTGATATCTACATTGGCGTCGTATACTACCAGCGCCTGCGCCACATGGTCAACGACAAGTACCAAGTTCGAACAACCGGTAAGATCTCTGAGCTCACACATCAGCCTATAAAAGGTAGGAAGAAGGGAGGAGGTATCCGTGTTGGTGAAATGGAACGCGATTCGTTATTAGCCCATGGAGGCGCCTTCTTGCTCCAGGATCGGTTGTTCAATTGTTCAGATTATACACAGACTTGGGTTTGCCGGGCTTGTGGTAGTTTCCTGTCCACGATGCCAAGCGTGCGTGGGAGCAGTTTTGGGAGCATGGTTCGATGTAGGCGGTGTGCTGTGCCAGCTACCGGACTAGAAGAGGAAGGGATGATCTGGGAGGATGGATTGGGTGGGAGATTTGTGGGTGGGAAAGATACGACTGTTGTAGCGGTGCCCTATGTTCTGAAGTATGTCTTTTTCACCTTGAGTATCACAATTATGAACCTAGCGCTAATTTCTATGCAGATATTTGGACGTGGAGCTGTCAGCAATGGGTATTGCAATGAAATTCAATATTAGCCCTTAATTCGGGATAGACAGGGGAAGGTGGGAAGAAAAGGGTCTTAAAAGAGAGCTTTTGTATATAGGGTTTGGCAGCTGGCGTTTGTTGTAGTATCATTACGTTGTGTGGTGTATTGATATCATTGCATGGAAATACTGAATTGCATGTTATCATATTATTTATAATATATGTTGAGTTTTTAAATAATAGAGTGATGTCAAGTTATTGGATAAGAGATGCGCATCCCACCCGGCTGCATTAAGCCATTCTTGGCCGACACCCTGTCAAAGACAAATGTCGTGATCGCAGTTTTTTCCATTGATTGCTCTTTATAAAATCTATGGCAATAGGGGTTGCTATCACATGATACCGTAGACTACTCGTAACTACAGCATCCGAGTCTCGCACTAGCAAACCTACAGCGAAACCCGCCCGCACTGCCCCACCTGAATATCTCCACCACGAAACACCAACCAAAAAACCACCAACATTAAACTCCAATCCTTTCGAAATGTCCAAAGTCTACGTAGCAGTTATCGGTAATCCCCATACCCCAGTTTAAATTTGCAATTGACCGACGAACCCTCCTTGCAGGCGCCGGCGGCGTTGGCAAATCTTTCATAAGTCAACTAAACGCCTACGCCCTCCGCAGCAAGAAGTACACGATAAGCACAATTCTCATCTCACGCTCTTCGAAAGCTCTCCTGTCGAAAGACTACTCGGGACTAAACCTGACCACCTGGGAGTCTGACATCTCCAGCAGCAGCGGCGTCAAACCCCCCAGCTTCCCAGACGAAACCCTCAAGTTCCTAACCTCCGCTCCGGGCCCAATGATTCTCGTTGACAACACTTCCTCGGAAACGATCGCTGAGGAGTACCCGCGCTTCCTGTCTTCGGGGGTGCACCTCGTCACGCCGAACAAGAAGGGCTTTTCCAGCTCGCTAGCCCTATTCAAGGCGATCTACGCCGCGAGCGAGGCTCAGAATGGTGGATACGTATTCCACGAAGCGACGGTGGGAGCGGGGCTTCCGGTGCTGAGCACGCTGAAGGACTTGATCGATACGGGGGACGAGATAGTCAAGATCGAGGGTGTATTCTCGGGGACAATGAGTTACCTGTTCAACTCCTTCGCTCCACTATCGCCTTCTGGTGCTGAAAAGTCGTTCTCGGCTTGCGTCGCCGAAGCGAGAGAACTCGGGTACACAGAACCGGATCCGAGAGACGACCTCAACGGCCTGGACGTCGCGCGAAAGTTAACGATCCTGGCCCGTCTCTCGGGGCTGCTGGTCACGGAGCCAACGTCCTTCCCCATCCAGTCGCTCATCCCGAAACCTCTAGAGTCCGCCGCCAGCGCAGAGGAGTTCCTGGCCGGGTTGGCTGGCTTTGACGGCGAAATGCACAAGGTCAAGACTACGGCGGAGAGCGAGGGTGCGGTGGTCAGGTATGTTGGCAGCCTGGATGTCGGGAAGGGTGAGGTTAGTGTTGGCTTGAGGAATTTTGATAGGGGCAGCACGGTTGCGGGATTGAAGGGGAGTGATAATATTATCAGCTTTTATACTAGAAGGTATGGGGAGAGGGCGATGATTGTTCAGGGGGCTGGGTGAGTTCTTCTCCTTTTTTTTCGATGGGAGACGGTGGCTAATAAGCGTTTTTGCCTATGGGCAGGGCCGGTGCGGATGTTACGGCTATGGGCGTGCTTAGTGACCTTATCAAGGTTCTGGAGAGATTGAAGTAGGTATCATACCGGGCCCCGGCGCTACACCATCGACTCCCAATTGGCGAGGATGGGGGGAGCTGCCTTAGGATCGAAATGACAAGGGGAAAAAAAGAAAAGCTCCTTGTTATATAATATCATATCATACACGTATATGTGATACCTATTCCAGCCCTTTCCCCAGTTTATCTAAAGAGCAACAGACCTGTAAAATACTATAATACCCACCACCACACACGCAAAACTCCCAGACCTACACGAAATAATGCCAATCTACCATCCCATCAACCAACCTCCAGCACCTCAACCAATCTACGAACTCAATCAACAGTACTAAATCTGCATAAGAAAACCTCTCTCTAAACCTCCATTCAGTAAACAAGTTCACGCGCTCCACTTGTGATCCGACCTCGCTCCCATCCACACATTGTAGATAGCGCTCACCACACGAACGAATAAATGGGTCAAGGAAAGGCAGGAGGGGAATAGGTTGGTCGAGGCAGGACAGACGAGTGATATATAGTGATTGTGATAATTTTTCTTTGTAGAGAAGTATCGTATCTACTCGCGGGTGTTTCGTGATGAACTTCTGGGCGGTGGGAGTGGAGTGCTTGGTATATGATCACTGGTATAGGTATGGTGGCAGTAGGTAGAGGGATGAATGGATAGGCGGTTTGTAGCGTAAACTTGAATTGCATAATTAGAGATACATACCATCAGTCGGGGTCTGTATCATGTCTATTAACCACCGGGCAACCAACTAAACACCGTAAACACAAGCTTTGATATATACAAACCACAATGAAAAGACTATAATGCATCCCCTCATGAAAGTAAACTAACTAACCACCCCTCCCCCATCTCCCCTCCCTCTCCGCCCTCCCTTTCTCCTTCCTCACCTCCCTCTTCCGCTCATGTTTTTTGATCTTCTTCGCTGCAGCTTTTTCCGGATCTGTAACAGCCTACAAAATGTCAGCCCGACCTACCACCACCACTAATCGCAAGAGAAGGAAAAGCGAATATACCAGAATCGCCCTCTTCCCCTTCCTAACCCTCCTCCTCTCGAGCGCTTCGCTCTTAACTTGACTATAGATGATAGCAAATAAAGTTGTGCCTAGTTTTTCCGCGATGGAAGATTGGAGTTCTTGGGCTGTTGGTTTGAGGTCTGCAGATCCAAACATCATCATTAGTGAGCACTTTTTTCTTTCAGTTTCCAGACCAGAGGTGGTGGGACTTACCTTTCATGAGGTGCATACCATCCACTTCTAGCACATTATATAATGGCCTTACCAGCGTCTTCGCCAGTGGTTCGAGATCTCCCTTCGGGAGGAGTTGGATTAACGCGGCAATCCACTGCATGGCAAATCTCTTCCCTAGGAGGCCCTTTTTGATGTTCCGTTCGCTACGCAAGATTGCGGAGATTCTCTGCACAAGCCATTCCAACGCCGACCTTCTTATCCTCCCCTCTTCCTGCTGGTGCTGCTCCTCCTCAACGTCGTCGAGTTCAGGATCATTCATGGGGACGGAGGATATAGCCCCCACCCCCGCGGCGTGAAAGCACCTTGTCAGGAATAGTAAATTCTTCACCACCTGAAGGCCTAATTCCTCGCTTAACTCCGGGGAATTCAGGTGTGAGGAGGCTCTGTGCGCGATGTGGACCATGGCTTCCGCCGAGAGGGTTAGTCCAGCGCCGTTGTCCAGTGGTGTTGTACTGAGAGTGGCTTTGGCGGCATACTCTGCGAAAAGGAGGCCTGTTAGGCGCGCCGCTGAGAGACGGACCCAGGCGTGCGGAAATGACAGGCAGTCGTGGATGGAAGTCCATGCGGGCGCCTGATCGGCTGAGAACGTGGTTGCTGGGAAGTGCAGTACGATTCTGGCCCATGTTTGCAGGGAAAAGTATAAATTCTCCCAGTGCGCGTCCTGGTCGGTGCTAGATGCTCGAATGATGGATTGTAGTTCCCCCATGACGAATTGGAGGTCTCTCTTTGCGGAGGTTGGAAACGCATCTAGATACAGTCCGTAGATTTGCAGCGCCGAGCGGACAAGGAGTGGTTTCTGGTCCTGGCCCAGCCAGTTCTTCATCAGCATCGTGAACGTCGAGAGGTTGTCTGCGTCGGCGCGTTCGAGAGCCTTTCTAAGCAGTGCGCCGGCCATTTCCCGACACTCTGATGAGTCGTCGTTTATCAGGCGCATGACCAGTGGGACGAAGAAGGTTCCAAGGACCTGTTGGATGAGGCTGTCGCCGACTTTTGTACACAGGAGATTGACCACTTCGAGGACGGATTGGCGGCCAGATTGGTGGACGTAGTCCAAGTTCTTGACTAAAAATGCCAATTGCTTGTTCAATCGATCCCTGCCCTGAGGGTACTCCATCAGGAACTGGAAGTACACGCCCCTTGCCAGATCCCGTACGGAGCGGGTCTGGTTTGTGACCATGATTGCAGCGACGCTATCCAGGACGTCGTACACCTCCGGGATGACAACCTTGCGGGCTAGCACCGCCTTAAGGAAATTGAAGGTGGCGCCTTGGCGGTCGGGCTCTTCCAGGTCGGACTTCACGCGGGTGAGTAGATATCCTATTGTACGTTCCTTGATCTTGACGCTCCTCCGCTCTCGCAGGACAGATGACATCAGCTTCAGACTGGCTTGTGCAAGTTCTGCATTCATCGACGGACAAGATTTGATAAAGCTTAGCGCCTGCCCCATAAACACCTCCGCACCCTCGTCAATAGAAGGAAGAGGCGTTCGAATAATTGTCGTGAGAACTCTCAACGCAGAGATCTGAACCTCCTCATACTTTGATAACAAAGCGTCCCCAATCACGGGAATAAAGTTCGCCAAATTCCTCGACGTCATTAGACCATCATGTTTCTGCAGTGTGGTCCTGAGAATATCCAGCGCGAACCTGGTAAGTTTATACATATGCGAGGAAGTAGCCACCCCCGAGGCAGCCTTTGAGGGAACCTTTAGATTGACCAAGTATCTCTGCGTCTTCGGATCAACTTCTTTCTCCCGGGCCTCGGCCGTGTCTTGTCTGTACCCCTCGTGGATAACCTCGTAGCAGAAGATGAGCGTCTTCTCAGACCCGACCTCTTTATTCCTTAGTAACCCGACTGTAATTCTCCGCAGGAGCTCGTCGATCTTTTGTGACATTCTCAGATTCATGTTCTCCTTTAGTAACGCACCAATAGGTCGAATGAGACCCCCCAAGTACGGAAGTGTAGTCACCGACGCAATAAGGTCCATAGAATCATAACTCTTACTACTCTTGACTTCCCGCATCTTGCTAATATACCCTTCCGCATCCTTTTCCATACCCGTAACGCCGAAGATATCGTCCATAATAACAGACACCATCTGACCGACGCAGTAATCCAGCGCTCCCGGGGAGTACGTCGGCGTAACAGAGACAAGAATCGAGTGCATAGTGAATGACAACACATGCAGTTGGTAGCCGCGCAAAAGAGCACCCCTCAGCTCCTTAAGCACAAACTCAAAGTACTGCGGCCCAAGCAGCGTAGTAATCTCTGTCAGCGTCTTCCGAGTCATATCCCGCGATTCTTGAGATCTACTTCGGAGGATATGGCACACGTCCGTGAGAACAGGGGGTAATCGAAGACGAAGCATATCGTCAGGCATAAGCTTCAGCAACTTCGCTATCGAAATTGCAATCGGAACTCTCAAGCTAACCGTCGACTCCTCCTTCTGATGCAGATACTCGCTCAATGGCGATAGGAACCCTCCGCTAATATCCTCCGCCAAATTTCGCTGCTCCGGTAGTGACTCCGCGAGCCGATTCATGGCATTCCCCATGGGAACATCCCCACCTCCATCCTTCACCATCGCCGCAGCATTACCCTTCGCAGCCGTAGCACGGGCCAGCGAGTTCACGGTCGTGCCTATCAACCGAACGACAATCTTCTCCAACTCCGGCTTCGATTTCAGGTATCCCGTGTACCGTCTAAATAGCGCACGATACTGCGTCCACGTCAACTGCTCCGCCAGCGCTCCAATGGTGATCACCGTTTCGGAGGCAAGATTATGCGCGTCTTCCGCCTGATCGAAGACAAAATGCTCCACTAGGGGAAGGAAAAAGTGCGTGATATTCGAACTCTGGGTGTTCTCCCTCCGCGAGGTGGTGGCTAGCCTTCGCAGTGCGCGGAGCCTGCGGTGCTGCTGGATGTGCAGGATATTATTGAAGAAGTTAGCCTCCTCGTCGTCGCCGACGAGAAGCGCTTTCATGTCGCTGACTTCTTCCCAGAAACTGCATTCTTTGACTACGTGAGCTACGATGGCGACGTACTCCATCCGTACAAATTCGGATTGTTCACGAGCGCCGTTTTTCAGCGCGGGCATGAGTGTTTCTGACAGGATATTGAGGTACGCTTCCTTCTCTTCGGTTCCCGATTTCTGCCCGCAGCTCTCGGCGAAGCGCTTGAGTGCGTATGAGGAGTTCGTGCGGATCGCCAACTCTTCGTTATCGCGGATGAAAAAGAGCATGTTGAATATGAGCGGTATCCATTGCTTCGGTGAGAACTGTAGGTAGAGGTCCTCGTTGATCTTACCATATGCTCTAAGGCGTTGCTCAAAGTCTGGCTCATCGAGTCTTCTATCAGAGAAGGAGTTGAGTTGCCTGGATAATTCCGCGACTTGGACGAGCTCCTCGTCCCGTTCGGCAAATACATTGAATACGCCCGCCAACGTCTCTCTATTCTCCCTATCCTTAAAGAACCCGAATAGAGAAGACACACATCGGAAAGTATCTTCATACAACTTGCTCTCCTTCTCCACAACGCATAATGGAAGAAAGTGCAATAAAATCTTGAGGATATCGCCCTTGGCCTTAGGGCTGACCCTCCTCGATGGCTGACGCAGCAAGAACACGGAAAGCTCCACCAGGTGTGTAGTCTCCGTGTCGCCCGACACGAACGGCGCGATCTTAGAAATCGCTTCAACAGCTTGCTCAAGAACTTCTTTTCCGGGGCTCTGGTGCAAGATGTCGCCCAGATTGACTAATAGGACGTCGACATTTGGTTCTAGGAGTCTTGGTCCGACACCGCCTTCTGAGCCCGCCAGTGAGACAATCTGTTTGACCATTTTAATGATGAACAGGACGACTTCGTCTTTTACACTCTTGTTCGCGAGGCATGCTGCTATCTTGGAGAGTACTGTTTGGTTGTAGTCTTCCAGGAACATGACAGTGTCCTTAGAGTTCGCCCATGTGGAGAATAGCTGTAGTAATCCGGAAGGGCTCTGGGAGGTCTCTATCGGGAGAGCATCCAGTCGGGGATTGACCAACTCATCGAAAATAGCCGGCATATAATGTGCCCATGGAAATGTAGGACAACTGCTGAACAACGCGCCCAAACACTTAACCCCCCCTTGACGAATCGCCCGAGCAGCCTTCACCGCAACAGCATCATCCAGCCCATCTATTATATCCTCCCGTGAATCAATGGTCTTTGTAGCCATGACCAGACAATACAGAAAAGCATCAACAATCTTCTCCATAAACGGCAAAAGTGTGGACCCCAACTGGCGAATCATATCCCCAGCCATCCTTACGAAACCCATCTGCTTTCTGTTGGACACATGCGCAGTGCCGAGTGCTTCCATATGAAGGATGTACCTCTCCGGGCGCTTCTCGACGAACCGTCCAGACACCTCTGCAAGATTTCCAAGCGCAATTTCAATGAATAGCTCGCGCTCCCATTGTTGAAAGTTTACTAGGGAAGCTAGGACGACTGTCCTTCGGCATTCCATGCCCTTCTTTCCGGACGTTGCGTTCTTCCTGGATAAAATTCGCCCGTAGAGTAATCGCAGTAGGACTGGCATGAGTTTCTGCCGATGGTCATCCTGGATCATGGACTCATCCTCACCGATCTGGACAAAGTGCGTGATCTCATCGCGGAACCTCGCGTCATCGAGTAAATTTTTAAGGTTATCTTCATATGTTCGAATAGCAGGGATTCTCCAAGTAAATATGCATTCAAGGACTAGTGTCTGAACCTTCGGATCTCCAGAGGACAGGAGGGATAGAAGTGCAGAATATACTGCGTCTGATTTATATAATGATCGGGGGTTTGTAAACCTAGAGAACAATGTTAACATAGCGGATTGTTCTTTTCTCAGCCATTTAGATTGAGTTTTGGTCTCCTCTTCGTCCTCGCCGTCTTCCGTGTCCTCGAAGGTGGACCACTCAAGGAACATGGGCACCAACTTCCTGCTCCGCTTTTCCGCGATGCGCGGGACTTCCGTGAGGACCTTCAAAGCCTGCATTCGGGCTATCGAGGTAGATAGTGTCGGCGTTTTCAGGTCCTAAACAATTAACCAAAGACATGCCCAGGGGTATCACGAGATCAACGTACCTTAGCAAACTTCCTCTCCAGATCCGCTACAGCTTCAAACCCGCCCATGACACACTTCTTCGCAACCTCCTCGATCGTATTCAAATTCGAGCACTCAAAACCATTTAACGAGGCCTTCCCACCATCACTCGTTCCGCTATCGCTCGCCTCGGGTGTCTCGCACTGCCTCTCCAACCACTCAAACGCGAGCATAGCCACCACCTCCTCATCTCGTTCAGCAACCTTCGAAAGTGTAGCCGAGGCATCATCCCACACCGGCGAAAAGTGCACTGTTAACAGACCAAAGCAGAAATACGGCACAACCCTGCTCTCCCAGGACCCCTTTGCGGCGGAAGAATACTCGCCTGCTAACCTTCGGACGTAGAGCGATATATTCCTTGCGTTGGAGACCTCTAACGGCGAGTTCTCGATTATCTGTGCGGTGCTGATGACGCATGAGACTTGCTTCCGGGGACTTTTGGCAACGTGGAGGAGTTCGAGACACCGTAGTGAGTGTGAGCGTATGTCATGGGAAGAACTGGAGAGATTTGTTATCAGTTTGTCGGCCATGGAAATGAGAGCTTTGTCTGTGAGTTTCTTGGGCGTTGAGAGGGAGAAAAAGCCGACGACACCCTGGAGGAATACAGCATTGTCTGCTAATTTCGGGAATGCTACAGCCAGTGGTTCTTCCAGATTCCGCGATCTCATTGATGGATACTTAGAGGACATTGTCAGAACCTTTCCCGTCAAGGACGCGAGCTTGGTATTCTCTGGTAACGAAAATAAGCCATTGAGCAATTGTTCCAAAGCATCAGCAAGGCCACCAGGAAGCTGGTCCCCCTGGAGACTATCCGACAGCGAAAGAATAGCATTAAGATACTCCCAAATCTTCACTGCCTGGGCCCTCAAGGTATCCTGATCACCACCACCCCCAATGTTCTCGAGAAACTCCCGGATATTATTCATTGCCCCGGCCGTCACCGGGGACTTATCCCCCAGAACTGTCGCCATAGTAGTCCTATCGGTGTCCTCGGAAGGAACGAGCGATCCATTCGCACCTAGCTTCGGAATCAGATATAGCAGATTATCTTCTGCAATCGCCCACTTGGCAGTAATAAACCTAATCCCCCCAATCCTTAGCATTGCTCCCGGAATCACAAACTCGCACTCACGACATACCTCTGAAAATATGGCAACATAAAAACTCTAAACCTCTCCACCCCCGTATCCGCCAAAAGCTCGCAAAACGGCAAGAACAGCCGTCCGTCTTGAAACTCCCTGACAGAATCCATTATCCGTCCTAGCCGGGCAATCACAGCCTCCATATCAGCAGTCTGCATCACCATCGCCACGGCCTTGAGCGACTCCCACATAGTCTCTTTAACCCTCTCCCCGCTGCCGCTGCTGTCATCCGGAAGTCCCATAATGATCTGAGTGTTTGCGACTGCGACTTCGGCGGCGGTTCCCCAGTCTGAGATGCGGTTTCCTTTTCTGACGGTGAGGCATATGTAGAGGAGGCGCGCAGACATGCGAGTACTTAGTTCGTCGTTGGGATTGTTGATAGCATATACAACTCGTAGGGCTGGATAGAAGGTTTCGTCGTTGGTGTGGTGAATGAGTGATATTAAAACTCCTTCAATTATCTTGAAGCATCGACCACCGATATCTTCGCCCAATTCTTTAGCGACTTGTATTAACGACTCTAGCACTATCGGTGCTTTAGAATGTAACCCCCGATCAACGCCCTAAACCCCAATTAGCCATTCACAGCCCTATCACCCCCGCTCACTCCCGGGAGAGAGAAAAACCTACCACACACCCCTCCTTAAACAACCCCATCAACCCCTCCATATACCCAGGAACCCAAGCCCCCTCACACTCCCGAAGGTCTTCAAACACAGCTCTGGCCAAATCCCTAACCACTTCCGCCCTAACCCTCCTAACTAGAAACCCGATAGCTTCACCGGCACACCTCCTCACAAACCCCCTCCCACCACCCCAGCCAAGCATGCCCCTAACAACGCCAAACAACGGCCTGAGATCCCCCGCGAGCAACCTCGAAAGGTATTTTAGCAAATAGGCCAGCGCTCCGAACACCCACTCGACAACCTGCGCCTCTACAAAACCCTCCGCGACCAAAGCCGCCAACAACCCCACACTCTCTTTGAAGAAACCCTGAAACTCTACCCCCAGATCATGCGCGAACTGCGTGAGCAGGTCCAATAACGGCTCAAGCGCATTGACATCCCTGGTCTTGATCCCCTCAACAAGTAGGCCAAAAATCGTCTCTTTGTGATGCAAGATATGCGGCAGCGATTCCGAGAGCGGCAGCACCGGCCGAACAAACAATTCCACGAACGTAGTGGATAAATTCAAATCGATCCATTTCTCTAGCGCGCTGTGGAAGAACGACCTCTCGAATCCTTCGTCCAGGACCCGGCGGCGAACTTTTCTTACTGGGTCGATTTTGATATTTTGCAGCTTTTGGGTGAAGGATTGGAAGGTGTGGTTTTTCGTAGACTTGGTGCCGCCTTTTTTGCCGGCAGGAGGTTTCATTGATGTTCGCGTCATTATTTGTGATTTTTCCATGATCTGGTGGTCGAGTTCCTTCGTGGGAAAGTTGCTCGATGGTGGGGGAAAGATTTTTCCGAAACTCTGTTGCAGCTGTATTTTTTTTAATTTTTTTTGAGGCTCTGCCAGATATCTTGGCGGCTATGCCGTTTTTGTAGATGGAGGAAATTAGTTAGATTAATTTAGTTCTTGGCGCCCCTGCAAAACTCAACTATATAATAAATTCAGTGATGTACTAATACTCCACTCCCCACGAGCGATTAAAGATTTGGATAGGCCAACCGGCACAAGTGATTACTGTAAAAGTGCTAACCCTTGGTAAACTGCAATGAATGAATTCGTTCAAGTAAACACTGTGAATTCTAGTGATACTATCATACGAACATACCATAACCTCCCCGAACTCCTTTAACATCCGCCATACTTGTGTCGATTCCCCATCCAAATCTTCACATTTGTCATTGACCACTGCGTAGTACGGTGCAGTAAAGGTCTGGCACGCATCACTTAACACTCAATAACTTCACATCACCTCAACACCCCATAATATCTGCACATACTACACAGTGAGTGATCAGTCATGAATTAACACCATTTCGATATCCGCAAAGGTGCCGATATCAAATATTAAAACGCCGTTCGCACGCAATGTCGTTGAATTCATATCCAAGGCTACCAGAATCCCCCCACAGCTCACAGCTCACAAACCACTCGCCGACGTGAAATTATTCCAACCCCTCTCACTCCTGGATATTAAATACCAAAGCTAGTTCATCTCTATCAAGAAAGGAAAAAGAAAACATATACAGTAGAAATGGAACGCCATCCCAACTCCCACTTTCATATCATTGCTCCTAGCAAAAGACTGGGAACCTGTGCACATGCAGTGTAAAAACGCTCAAGATAAGAAGGAAACGAGGAAAATTAGCCCGGGGTAGAACCCTCTACTTGGTATGAAGGAAAAACATGGAAAACGAAAGAAACGTGACCTAGGGCAGATGGTCCGGTAAAATGTATCATAGCTATACACCAACGCCTTCGCTCGCTTTATAATGGGGTATTTCAAGCTTCTATCTCATCGTGGTCATAGTTAGTCCTGCAAGTGGAGCCTTTTCAGTAGGCACAGGTGTAGTAGCACGGGAAGTGGGTGCACTTCTATTATGCGCCATATGGCTCTTCACAAGGTGGCCTGCAGCAAGAGCTGAGCACAAGCTGAGCTCTCCAGCCAAAACCGCAGCAGCAACAATCCGTGCGAGTTTACGAGCGTTATCTCCAGGGTTTGTCTGATGGGCTCCGCGGACGCCCAAAAGGTCAAGCATGGCGCCCTGGGGCTCAAGAATAGTACCACCACCGATGGTACCAACTTCGATCGAAGGCATAGAGACCGAAATTTGGAGAGCACCTTCAGCAGTCCTATAGAAATGTTGGATATATATTGAGCAGTAAGGGATGGATGCAAAGGCTTACCTCTTCATGACAGTGATACAGTTGGAGGATTCGACGTTCTGTGCGGGATCTTGTCCAGTGGCCAAGAAGACAGCGGTGACGATGTTGGCAGCGTGAGCGTTAAAGCCACCAACACTTCCAGCCATTGCACTACCAATCAAGTTCTTCGAGATATTCAGCTCAACCAAAGCATTGACATCGCTCTTGAGGACACTCTTGACAACAGCAGCAGGGATGATAGCCTCAGCGACGACACTCTTACCGCGTCCCTCGATCCAGTTAATAGCGGCGGGCTTCTTGTCAGTGCAATAGTTTCCGGAAACAGAGACAATGAACATGTCGTCAAATCCACATTCTGTGCTCATAACGTGCAGGGCATACTCGACTCCCTTAGAAATCATGTTCATACCCATGGCGTCGCCGGTGGTAGTTCGGAACCTGATGAAAAGATAGGTTCCGGCAAGAGCAGTCTTGATAGTTTGAAGTCTAGCAAATCTAGAAGTGGAGTCGAAAGCCTTCTTGAGTCTCCTCTGTCCTTCTTCGGAATCGATCCAGTTCTTGGCAGCACCGGCTCTACGAACGCTCGGGAATTCGACAACAGGTCCTCTGGTCATCCCATCTCCAGTCAAGACGGTAACAGCCCCACCGCCGGCATTGATAGCCTTGCATCCACGGGAAGTACTGGCGACCAAAACACCCTCAGTTGTAGCCATAGGGAGATAGAAAATTTCACCATCGATGTTCAAAGGACCGGCAATACCAACTGGAAGAGGCATATAGCCAATAACGTTTTCACAGCAAGCGCCAAGAACTCTATCGTAGTCGTAATGTTCGTGGGGTAGAAGGGAGCGTTCCAAAAGGCCAGTTTTGTCCATAGTAGCAGGCGTCCTTGAAATGACAGATCGCCGAATGCGGACCGCGCGACCAGTGTCTGCAAGAGTCTTTTCCAAGGCATAGCCGGGGATCTTTCCGCGGAGAGACAATTCCACAAGCTCTGCGTCGTTGAGCTCCCTCGCGCGCTTTTCCTTGAGCATTTCCTCACATTCGACGAGCGTTCTACCAACTTCGTTCCCGGTTTCCTGTCCAATAGGCAATCCATTCTCGATGCTGTGCCGAGTTCCGGCTCCCCCACCACAAGTACAATTCACAGGGACAATCCTCTCAACCACGGAGGGTGCCATAGCCATATCGACCAATCCATTGGCTGTAGTGCTGGCTTCATATTCCCGACTATGGCCGGTCTCCTTGACACTCCACCTTGCGGCATTGAAGAGGTATCCATTAAGAACCAAGCTCATTGCAAGCGCCACAAAGATCCATTTACTCAAGACAGGGTCTTCCAAGCTCCTCAGCAAACTTTCAACTACCTTGCCCCCCATTCCCTCGGCAAAGAGGTCAGGTCCGTCAAAGGAATCGCTGGAGTCATAGCCATGGCCGCTAGTCGTTGAGGAGAAAGCTTTGGTGCTCAAGTGCCTAAGTTCGTATTCGATAGGCTTCAAAACAGTTATGACCATTGGGACCTTGTCGGAAATCATACTCTCCAATGATGCGCCAGCAAGGGTCCAGTCAACATTGACGGGCTGCTTTTCCGTAGCAATAACGGTCGAACTCGAGTTATCCCTGAAGGGAAGGGTGCATAGGTTGAAGATATTGACCAGAACGAATCCAGTGACCATCAAAACCTTAAACTTTCCAACACTTGAATCCCGAACACGGTTTCCGAACACTCCAGCATCTTCCACCTTGGCGGTGGCGTCCCCCCCATCATTCGCATCCTCGCTATCGATACGAGGCCATTCGTTGGACCTAGCCACGTTCTCGGCAACCCTCCTGCTGACGCCATCTTCCTCAAGTGCCTTACGGAGAGCCACGTGACGCTTAATTCTGTTGATCTCGAGCTTAATGACGAGGATGGCGGTGTAAAAGGTGAATAGAAGGATGCAATCGAAAGCCAAAATCCATGCAGCCAAGAAACAGAACTGTCGTAATCCACCCTGCACACCAGACGCAGCTCCAAGAGAGAGAATAATGATTTCGATTATGTAATCACGAACAATCTCAAAGCCCTTATCCCGAACAGCGGCCACGATGGCTGCCTGGATAGGCGCAGCATTTGAAGAACCAGCCTGTCTAGCCTTCTTCTGTGAAGCCTCGAGAACAGCTCTAGTCAGGATGATAGGTTTTTCGAATCCGATAGTGACAACCAAAAAGGGGAGACCTTCGGAAAGGAGAATCATGTTAATCGGAACTCCCATCTTGTGAGTTGCGATAGAGGCAAAAAGGAAGGCAAAGGTCGAAGAAAAAAGTACAGTCGTCGCCAACCAGAAGTTGGATCCCAAACGTCGCATAGACATGAACAACGACAAAAATGTCAAGTGCATGGACAAGTATCCAAGGAACACGATGGCAATATCAAGTGGCTCCGCGTTCTACGGCCCAATCAGCATATATCAAGAGCTGTGGATCCCAATCTATCCTCACCTTGACATGCTCGATAAAGCTGTTTGCGGATTCATGAATCTTCTCCGCCCAACCCCTCCCTGTGTGGTCTAGCCCAACCTGAACCCAGCGACGACGACGACCCTGATTATCATGGCCGTCGGCAGCCGGCAATTCGGCAACCGAGTCCACGAAGGTGTTAAGCTCGGAGTGGGGAATGGCATAAACGGCGGACGAGAGACCCGAGGGAAGAGCAATTGCCGAGCTGTTGGAAGGTACCAACACCGAAAACTTTGATCCTACGGGGAATGAAAGGGTCAAAAGAGCCAATTCCATAGCAGACTACGCATTGTTTAAATAATCAATCAATCAATAAAAAGGACAATTAAAGCTGGAGATTAGAAATAACAAGAACACACCTTATCTTCCATAGCCCGATTTCCAATCTCCTTCCATTTCCATTGAGTTTCCTCGCCGAGGCCAACTCGAACACTTCCATCAAGGAGTGCCCCTCTCTTTGCACATCCGAACCAATTCTTCCCACTTCTCTCGAACAAGCTATTCTCGAGAAGCGAAATATAGGTGGTTGAGGCCAAAAGAGCTATTATCACGATTGTATGAATGGGATGTATACAAGCGCTCTTGGAGAGGCCCGTAACCATGGGAGTAAAAGGGTCCCATTGTGGAGGGGGTTTCTTCGTCGTTAAGGACGGAGGGAGCAGTGGAAGCTGCATTGCGACAGTTAATGCGTTGTGCAGTGCAGGCGGTGGCGAACGAACTCAATTTCGAGGTACCAGAAGGGGGAGGAAAGGGAGGGAAAGAAGACAAGAGAGTTCGTCCGATTTTCGAGGCCCTTTCGGGGGAATCTAGGCTACGGATTATGGTACCCCTTGTCAATCCAAATTTCATGGCAACGCCTCCAATTTTTTTCCCTCGCCCCTGAAAATCCCAACGAATAAGAACAACTCACAACAACGTAACAATGACACTGGTATTATTATCCCGCTTTGGCTGGAGAAAAATTTGCTTGATCCAAAATATGGGGGAAAGTCCTATCTTTGCCCCTATTATTTTGCAGGTGTCCCGATCTTCTTGCACGAGCGGTATGACAAGTACCGGTAGCGGGTAAAGTGTGGTAATGTAGCTTTAGTACGGCACCCCGTTGAGTACAGTACCGGTAGTACGATACCGGCAGTACTGTACGAGTATCGTAGAGGGAGTGTGTGGGTGTGCGTGCAAGAGGTGAGAGGGCCGCACCGACACGGCAACAATCGTACAGTAACTATGTGTTGGACTAAACCCAGGTTTTATCTACTCGGGTAAGATACAGCAAAAACTGGCACGAGGCTGGTCTAACGGTCAGTCCCCAGGGCGTCGGGTTGGAGTCAAACCACACACCAGCAAAAAAAAAAAAAAAAAGACAACAAGATACGATAAGGGAGATACCGATACGGCAAATCAGGACAGTGAAATCAAGGGTCCGGACTGGTACAGTGGGTAAAAGGCGTAGGAGATTCCAAGTCCGCACCACATGGACAGCAATCAATTCACAGCAAAGGGCGAGAGGATAGCGGATCCATGACCCTAAAAAGGCAAACGCAGGGCCAGAAGAGAGAGAGGGTTGGAAGGGTGCCTACATGTCCTGGGGCGGCTCAACAGTTCCAGGGTCCTATGACAAAGGGAGAGGGGAAAAGAGCAATACCATACAAGCCGATACTCGACTCAACCGACCGAACGAACTTTTGGGGGGACAAAAGGCCAGTTCTATGGGAATGGAAAAGCATTGCTCCGCCACGCAGCTATCGATGATGCTGGCGCTGGGTTGGTGGTGGGTTGTACTCGTACCGAGGCAATACCGGTAGACCTTGTACTGTACGGGCGATTCTCAATTGTTGGTGAAGGTCACACGATAAAGACGGTGAGAAATAAAGAGAAACATCCTCGCACGGCACAACAGAGGAGCAGGCATTCCTTGGGGCAGCTTGGGTCTTGTGGACGCGTGTCTCTCTAGTTCACAAGCAAAATTTTTCCCCGGTGATGATTAAGACGCTCAGGACTAGCTAATCCCGGGCCCTCACCGCAGAATACCAGCAGGGTTCAACTTCTATCATGAGCAAGATAACACAACCATAAAAAGCCTTAAAAATGCTAAATAATATTATTATGATGCTTTCCTAAATGAATTAGCCACGCCTAGATGCATCTATTAACTTTTCGAGAGAGGGTCTTGGAGGCATATAGGCTGAGGCAGAGTGATGTGTGGTTCGTGTGGAAGACAACTTCTTGTAGTTCCAAACAAGGTATCATCATAATTGAGCAAGGTCTCATGCATCTCGGCAGGTTTCCTACCGAATTTACAAACCAAATTTTGATCAACGCAGAACCATGGTACTTGTACTTAGTACCCATAGTTGTTTTTTTTGGATTGTTTCCGCTTTGCTCTCCCCAATTCTCTACTGACTCTTTCTCCCCCCCTTTTTTTCTTTAGTGGAGTCTACATGGGTGCGGTCTGGGGACTAGGACCCTGATGGTATTCGACAGGTAAGATCTGTGACCGGCTGGTATGATACCGGTACTGTATTGAAAAGGTTGCCCCGGATTAGGACCCAATTATTATTCTCCTCATATAATGGAATATCAGTGATTCACCGGTATTGCAGCGAGGCGATGGCGAGTACGGCACAGTACTCGTACTGCACGTAGGATACCGGTTTATGATAATTTACAGTGCGGTACAGTACTCGAATGCTGGCGGCAACTGACAATCATAAGCGCAGGTCGCCGCATGTACTGTACGTTACATTATGGCGCAATGATAGACCCCATGGACCTCAATGACAACAACCACCCGAATAATTGTTGATAATATTATGATAACATGGGATCATGCATGTACGAGTAGATCGGTTTTTTGGAAATTATTTTGAGGGCGGTTTGATTACTCCCGACGGCATTACGACAGAGTGTTTACTGTAATACCGGCAGCCGGTAGTTTACCAAGTCTGCTGTAGGATGGACGCGAACGTTGCGACTCGAGAAGGTAGTCTACGTAGACTATCATACACTGACACTGTAGATTGGGCGCAGTGCAAATCAAAAGCAAAGAAAATATAAAAATATAAAATAAAATAAAAACACCCTCCAGGCATCTCATCGTCATCGTGATCCCAAATCCTCAACTCTCATTCATCCACAACGAAAAAAGCACACACCACCTGCAGGTCCGGGCAATTTATTTATCCATCCACCCATCCGCCCCTCCATCCACCCAACCCAACCCCATCATCCATCACTGGTACCGGTACCCTCGTCCATCCATCCATCCACACCCTTCCTACAAGTACGGGACCAAACAAAAACAACCTCACATAACCAAAGGGAAGATAAAAAAGAAAAGAAAAAAAAGAAAAATGGACCCAACATCCCGCTACGCTCCAATAGTTGAAAGAGATAAGCCACCCTAACCTACATGACTAAAGTTCGCTTAGGGATCAAAAAAAAAAAAAAATCATAGCTGACGTGGAGTGTGTGCGTGCGTGCGGCTGTCGTGCGGAGGAATACTGGGCAGAATGGAAGCACTGCTCACCGCCTTGCGACAAAGACACGCGGAGCTCAGGTCCCAGAACGACCGGAACGTGCGATTGGGCGTGGGCATGGAGAACTTGCTGAGGCCCGTGGAGGATGGCATTCGTATCGAGCGGGAGAGGGAGGCCGCCGAGCTTGCGTCGAAGAAGATGGACTTCGGCCTCAGGGCCGAGGCGGGGAAGGGCGATGAGGACGTTGGCACTGTGGGACGGAGGTCCAAATAGATACCATAATACGGTATTATTATGATGATGCATTACATAATGAGCACGCTCGGATTATGTTTATTCTGTTGGTGTCGGGAATATACGCGTTTGGGGGTATGAAAAGTATATACGTTGAGTGAAATACTTGTGTGCGGAGTTGCCGAGGCTAATCGCTCGCTCAAGTTTTGCAATGAAAATAGCACAATCCATGATACATGCCAAAAACTCCGTCCTGTCCCACTGAAAGCGTAAATAAAAAGGAAAGATATAAAAAGAGAAACAGTAAACCATCAAGATATTCTTAATAATGGGAATCGAAAAGATAAATAAAGAGCATCCACCCGCCTACCCGGCGCTGGCAGAACTCGTCGCTCAACAAGTTTGCACTTTCTTTTGGGGGGGGGGGCGTCATCACCGCTCCACGACTATTTGTTCCCGACATCTAAGACAAGCCTTCGTTCAACCTCGGTTTCCTTTCCAACCTCTTCCTCGCCCTCAAACTTCAGTCTGCATGTGCCATCTCTCTGTTCTGGATGTTAGTTTCGTCCGCATAGAGAGAGGGTCGTGGGACAGGAAACCTGCCTTAGTTCCCATCACCTCAGCTCTATAAAAGGTTGTTGTTTCCGGGTATCTTGCAAGAACTTGTTTGCCAGGTGGGTATGGTGGCAGTCCGGCGGAGTCCTTAGGGATCAGGATCAATGCATTTGCGGAAGCTTTGTATGTGGTTCCATGACCTCCAGCCTCGTCTGGCTCCGGATCCTGTACCTCATACCTAAGGGAGTGCTGTGTGAACAGTATTCCTTGGACATGGTGCAAGGGTGATTTCGGAGTTCATACTTCCGCTTATTCCCATCCCCGGCGATACCAACTATGATACACTGAATCCACATGCCCTCGGCATTTTTTTGTTTCGGCAGACGGTATGCAACTTCAGAATCTTTCTGGAGGCCATTGTGTGGGTCGGGTGCCGCGGACATGCTTCTGGCAACCTTTGTATTTCGACTGGATGGGCTATCGGCAGCACCAGCGTCGTCGATTTTGCGCTTACGCTTCTTCTCGCCTGTGGATGGAGAGCAAATTGGTAAGCGTAACTCGAGAAGATACGAAACAACCAGTACGGGGAGGCTGAGGACCGGATTGGTACGGAAAACCAGGAAAACGCCATGAGGGAAAGTATAATTAACAACACACAGCACGAGAGTGACGCAAGCTAGTAATCACAAGAGCTACGAAAGGTGAACAGTAAGAAGGATCAAAATTTCTTACCTCCTCTATCGCCGCCTTCTGTGGCAGTCCTTAGCGCTATGAGGAGATCGTTCCACTCCAAAACAGATTGTAGGGTCCTAACGTTCTGTGAGTTTTTATATAGAAGCCCTAGCGCACTCACTGCCTACAGCTGTTCTTTGTCCGCAAGCTCTTGATGCTCCGTATATAATTTTTTGAGGATTTTTAGATCCTCCAGAGATGCATCTGCAAACGAGGTTAGCAAATGGCACTGATATCGAACGAGAAAGGCCTCGGTGTATATAAATTGAGAGACCATGCGCAATATCAGAACTTTTACAGAAAATGTTGAACTGACCGCCTTCTGCATGACGTTCCTCCTCCCGTTGGGTTTCGGTTGTGAGCACTTGGACGCGCTCGGACATGCGCTGGAGCTCCTGGAGTTCTCTCACGATCTTTGTCCAGAGGTCGCGCTCCTCATGCGCATCGGCCTCTTCCTTCAGGGGGGCTCTAGGGCGATTGCGGGCTGCCATCATATCCTCGGCGATTCAAGAGGGGATTAGGGGAGAGGAGGCTGAACGAATTATAAGAGGCACTCCGATAGATGAGCTGGGTAGGGGTAGAGGGTTAGCGATGAGGTTCAAGGTATGGTATGATACTATAGTAGCGGAAGTTTTGTGGGGAGTAGGGGCAGGTGGGAGGAATGTGAACGGCGGGGTCCTGTAGGGGTCCTGCGAGGTGATGTGGGTGATGCGTGGAGGTGACGAGAGGGTAGCCGAGCGAGTGAATCTGCGACGCGCCTCGTGCCAAGCCAGGGCCCTGAGAGGCTTTGTCATGTGGGCTGGCTTCTCAATAGCCACTCGGTTGGGTAAATTACCATACCGGCAGATCAACGCAATGAGTGGCGAGCCTCAATGGGACATACTATCATAGTGGTACGAGTACAGCACCAGCCACTCCCGGATCTTCCCTCGCCCATAGCTGTACAAGGTGTTTATGATACCCAAAGACAGCAATGAATGACATTTGTATGTAGCAGCGATTTACTTGTATCCATTCAGAATTACTCATGTATCGTAACAAAAGAATAGAAATTAATCGGGAATTACAAGTACTAAGTAGGAAGCGTAATCCGGAGATACTACTAAATTCTATTAAATTTTAATTTTAATGTTAAAAACAATTATAATTATGGAAAAGCCTATGTTGATTAAAGCTCGGCCCTCGGTTTCCTGGGCAGGCAAAATGCCAAGATACTGTAAGTTGGCTATGATACCATAATACTTGTATTAAATTATTATTGTTTTTTTCTCTAGCGTCAACTTGAATTCAACCTCCATCTGAGGAATATAATATGAATTATTACCAATACTATGTCGGGTTTCGCAGCCAGCTCTGGCTTGGATGGGAAATATCATAATTGACAAGAGACTCAATTAGCTGGACTGCGTAGAAATTCAAGGTTTTTTTCATTTCCACTAGTGCACATATTTGCTGCTGGATCTTTGCTCGTGGATGTGAATACCCGTAGGGTACTGTACCGGTAGGTACTTTCCCTTTCAACCGCTTGGGGGTCAGTAGGCAAGTATCGTAATTCCTCTAATAGTGTCATCAGACTCAATGCAGCGGCCCAGACATTCTTACCTTATAGAGCTTCTCGTAATTATCGGTATCCTACATAGTACTCGTAGTCACACCTATTCAATAGTTTAGCTGTGGGTTATATAAAACTGCAAACAGCTAGGATAGATATGATAATATTATTATGGACGAGGAGCCCGGAACTATTATATTATAATAATATTATTACGATAATATTATGGTAATACTATGATATTAATAATATTATGATACTTTATTAAATTTTTATGTACCCTCTTTTTGACGGTATCCCCCATGAGGGGGGGGGGCTGGAACCAAAGAGGTCGCCGATTCCCTAGGGCCACCATTGCATGGGCACAAGGAACAATACTAGGGGGAACAATACTAAGAGGATCAATACTAGGGACTGTGTCTCACAAATGAGCATGGGTGAAGAACAATATCAACTGTTAGTATTGTTCTTGAGTGCTTTCAACCTTCAACCAACCACAATCGCCCCACCACTGCAGTAGTGCCCTATCATTCCTTAGGCTTGTCCAAAGGACAATGACTCTGGTTTCACCCGGACTCCGCGAAATACTATCACGTCGGTTCTCTGGCATTCGTGGCCCCCTGTACCCTCCCTTGCTCATTTGCATTGGGCTGCGATTGTCCCTTGGAAGAAGGTTTCGAGGATAAAGATTGGAATGAGAACATCCCTACTGAAATCACCGACCGAATAAATCCCTTCGATCCACAGCTCTTCAAAGCACACCCGTCTGCGGCGAAATATCCACTTCTCTTCTTCCCATCTTTACTTTACTCATCCTGTTACCTCAGATTCCGAGATGGAACAGATTCCAGTTTACGAGCGCCCCGGCTTCAATCCCCATAAACAAAACATCACTCTCTTCAAGCACGATGGATCCACCGTCACCGTCGGCCTTCACGAGCTGGATGCCATGTTCACTCACAGTATCAGAGTTGCCGTCGTTTTCGCCAGTCAAATTGGTGCCTGCGCCCTGCTCTCCGTGATCGTGGCAATGGTCACAAAGCGTGAAAAACGCCGTGCACTCTTCTTCCTCCACATTATCTCCCTCCTCTTGGTTGTCGTTCGGTCTGTTCTTCAGATCCTCTACTTTGTTGGCCCCTGGGCCGAGACGTACAACTATGTTGCGTACTACTACGAGGACATCCCCCTTTCCGACAAACTCATTTCAATCTGGGCCGGCATCATTCAATTGATATTGAATATATGTATCCTGCTGTCATTGATTTTGCAAGTTCGAGTCGTCTATGCAACCTCGCCGAAGCTCAACACCATCATGACTTTGGTTTCCTGCGTCATTGCGTCAATCTCTGTTGGATTCTTCTTTACAGTTATCGTACAAATTTCGGAAGCAATCCTTAATGGGGTGGGATATGATGGATGGGTGTACAAGGTTCATCGTGGCGTATTCGCTGGAGCGATCGCCTTCTTCTCGTTTATCTTCATCTTCAAATTGGCTTTCGCTATCCGACGTCGGAAGGCTCTGGGACTGCAAAGGTTCGGTCCTCTACAAGTTATTTTTATCATGGGTTGTCAGACTATGATTGTGCCTGGTAAGTCAAAATGTATCCAAAAAATATTATGCCAATAATAATGGTAAATAGCAATATTCGCAACACTAGAAAACGGGGTTGGATTCGAAGGGATGTCTTCACTCACCGCCACTCTTGCTGTTATCTCGCTCCCGCTTTCCTCTATGTGGGCCGCTGCACAAACCGACGGACCGAGCCCTCAATCAACACCTAGAGATGGATATCGTCGATTCAGCACCAGAAGGTCCGCTCTCAACCGCTCGGATCCTTCAGGTGGAAGGTCGGTGGATATGAATACGCTTGACTCAACCGGGAATGATTCGCTGGCTCTTCATGTGGACAAGACCTTTACGGTCGAGAGTAGCCCTAGTTCTCAAAGTCAAGCTGGGCCGCATAAGGAACGAGGATTTGAGTTTGCCTGAAATGACAAATGGGTCGAAAAAGGTTGAGGATGTTTTGATAGCGGATACCGATTGGTAATATTTGACTAGTTTACTGGTCCTGATTATTTGTTTTATTCTTTCTCTTTCCCATAGTTTTTTTTCCCTGCGTTCTGCTTTTTTTTTTCTCCATGAAGGCGAGTTACGTCGTTTCTGTTTTCTAAATATCAATATGATTGCTTTAGTGATGTAATTAACATTCCTGCTTCCTTAAATCCCTGGAGCGACTCTGAACAAAAAAATTTACCTTAGCTGTACGAGTGTAAGGTTACCTGCATTCCCAATCATTCCCATAATTCCCATCACGCCCGATCACTCGTAGTCGAACTTCAAGATCCCACCCCGCCAATAAGAGACATTAGTAGAATGAGAGTCTTAGGCTCCTATTTTATTATCCCCCAATAGAAGTATCTTACCTAAAACCACCCTCTATTAGCGCAGCTGGTCCCCCCACCCGTGCTTGAGGATAGGGTAATTGTCTGAAAAGGTTACCCTACCCACCGACCTCCAGGAGCGCACACAAAAATTCCTTATCCGTAGCAACCGCAGTCTTTTTCCCCCACACTTTAAATCACGAATACACCCCTCACCTTTTTTCCCTATTTAACCCAAAACTTTTTCTTCTTTGCAGATCTACGAGGATAATTCGATATGAGACCTATACTGCTTCAAGGACATGTGAGTTGTTCCCTTGGCCCGTTTAGTGGGGATTGGCGGTAGGTGGGATTATGGGGCTAACACATTCGGCATTTAGGAGCGTAGTTTGACGCAGATAAAGTATGGGTTTCCTTCCTGGGAATTGGTGTTTGGTTGCGGCGAGCATGTGCTAATGCTGTAATTTTCGGGAATAGGTATAACAAAGACGGTAGGCTTTATGCGCCATTCGCTGGAGTTCAAGTTTGAACTAATGTTGTTGCTTGCTACTAGGTGATTTACTTTTCTCCACGGCAAAGGACCACGTAGTCTGTGCCTGGTATTCCGGTATTTTAATTCCCCTTCCTGAAGCTCTCTCCGCTAGATCCTAACACCTTCTAGTAAATGGAGAACGAGTCGGTACATATAAAGGTCACGTCGGTGCTCTCTGGACTGTCGACGTCGACCCGGCCACCACCCTCCTCGCGACCGGCAGTGCGGACAATACCATCCGTATCTGGGACGTACGAACCGGAAAGCAGTTGAAAATGTGGGAATTCCCGACGGCCGTTAAGCGGGTCGAGTTCAGCGAGGATGGGACTCTGCTCCTCGCCGTGACGGAGCAGAGGATGGGCCACTTGGGTACTGTTGTTGTATTCCCGATTACGGTTGATCTGGAGGCAGAACAAGTAGATGAGCCTAATTTTACGATTACCTTCCGCGAGAGTAAAGCGACGGTTGCGGCGTGGAGTTATCTGAATAAGTACATTATTACTGGGCACGAGGATGGGAGGGTTTCGCAGTATGATGGAAAGGTATGGGTTTATTGCTTGTTGCGGCAGTGAGGGAGGCTCCCTTGGGGGGTTTTATTTTTTATGCTGATCACTGGAGTATAATAGACTGGGGAGCTCATAAGAGACGTTCAAGCTCATGAGCTGGATATGCAGATTACCGATATTCAGATGGCGCCGGATAGGACTTACTTTATTACCTGCTCTAAGGATAAGACTGCTAAGGTATATCTCACTTCTCTCACGGCATTTCTATACACATACTGATAGCCACAGATCCTGGATGTCAACGAGCTTAAGGTTATGAAAACTTATGTTACCGACACCCCCTTGAATACCGCAGCCCTTACTCCAAAGAAAGACTTTGTCATCCTCGGTGGTGGTCAGGAAGCCCGTGATGTCACCACTACCTCTCAGCGACAGGGCAAATTTGAAGCGAGGTTCTACCACAAGATCTTCGAGGATGAGATCGGTCGTGTCAAGGGTCATTTCGGTCCTCTTAACACTGTACGCTACCCCCCCCTCGGCATTTCCTAACACTGCAAGCGGGTGCTAACGTTTGTCCTCTAGATTGCTGTCCACCCTCAAGGGGTTGGCTACGCCTCCGGTGGAGAAGACGGTTACGTTCGTGTACATCACTTTGATAAGCCATACTTTGACTTTGCGTATGAGGTCGAGAAAATGAAGGGTTAGGTTGGGCAGTGCTTGGTAGACGAAATTGAAAATTTCCTTTTTTCAAGAAAATCTAAAGGCGATTGTGTTTCTTTTCATTGACTCTTTTTCCTTTTTTCTTTCATTTAATATATATCATGTGGTAAAAGTTATATATCTTCTATCTGTCTGATGATGGTAGTTGGAGCATATGGGCGGTCGGCGCCATAACGAAAATCGCACCCTCGTTCCCCAAAAGCAAGACGCTCGTCAAGGGGGTTTTTATCTTATGGAATTGCGTGGACAGCCCCGGCCCGGTTCAGTGGGGAGCCGTGGGTGGGGAGGGGGGGGGGGGAAAAAACTACCTCTCAACCTCTTCTTCCTCTAGCACTTCGACAACAACCTGTCTAACAAGCTCGACATCCGCCCTCTCCACCTCGCGAACCCTCTTCTCCCTAGTCTCTAAGCCAAGGAACTCTTGTGGCCTGACCATCTTCTCGAAGTCATAGTCCCCGACCTCCTCGCCACCACTAATCCCTGTGAGCGCTAGATCCACTGCATGATTGAACTTTGCCGGATGTGCGGTTGACAATGAGATATGGTGGACGTTTTCTTCGCCAGCAGCCTGCGAAGCCTTAATAAGTCTCAAGGAAGCGGCGACTCCAACGGCCGAATGCGGATCAAGAATGTAAGATGCAGAAGGCGGGGTATTAAACATATGCCGTATAGTCTCGACAGTCTGGTTATCGCTAACACGCTCGGAAGTGAAGTCCCTCTTTGCAATGTTAAGCACGTCTTCGGAGACCACGGTAGTGCCAGTGTTCTTTAAGGAGGTCATCCACTCGTTCAGGACGCTGCCGGCCCGGGCACGTTTCTGGTCTTCGTTGGTAGCGTTGGGGATTTCGTTCTCGTAGGCTAGGTACCAGAGTAGACGCTCGAAGTTAGAGGATATGAGGATGTCCATTGCTGGGGAAAGGGTTGCTTTAACCCCGCCTACTGCTGGGCCACCTTCACCCTCCTCTGGGGACACAGGACGCTTTTCGTAGCGGCTTGTTCTGAAGAAGCGATCCAGGATGTCGTTCTCATTTGTCGCAATGACGAGCTTATCGATTGGTAGGCCCATCTTTTTAGCATAGTAACCCGCCAACACGTCACCGAAGTTTCCCGTTGGCACGACGTAGCGAAAGATGGGTACACTTCCTACCGGCAGACGCCTGAGCAAGGTGAAGTAGGAATAGAAGTAGTAGACGATCTGAGCGAGGATCCTGGCCCAATTGATGCTATTGACTGCGCCCAGGTTGTGGGACTTTGACAATTCGGGATGCGAGAAGAGTGCTTTTACCACATCTTGGCAGTCATCGAAAGTTCCGACGACGCTGAGGTTGTGCACGTTCTTGTCTAGCACTGTCGTCATCTGCGCTTCCTGGATCGGGCTCACACGACCCTTCGGGTGGAGGATGAATACTGATACGTCCCTCTTCCCGCGAAGGCCATAGATAGCGGCGGATCCGGTATCTCCACTCGTAGCGCCGATCACTGTCAAGTGGTGCCTCTTCTCCCCCTCTTTCACATCCTTATTCTTCCTAACGAGGAAATACTCAAACAGGTTCCCGACGAATTGCAATGCAACGTCTTTAAACGCAAACGTGGGGCCATGGAACAGCTCTAGGACGTGCAGGTTTGCATCCGGGAGGATGGTATTGAGTGGCGTGATGTCCTCGTGGCGGAAGGTGGAATACGAGCGTGTGACCAGCTCCCGTAGGTCTGAGGAGGGGATCTCGTCCGGGGAAATGTAGAGTGAGAGGACCTCGTAAGCTAGGTCTTGGAATGAGAGGGTCTTCCAGGTTTTTTGCCAGTTCGTGGGTGGGGATGGAATTGCCTCTGGGATGAAGAGGCCGTTGTCGCTGGCGAGGCCTTTGAGGACGGCGGCCTCAAAGGTGAACTTTTCTCGTTAATTAGTCTTGGATTCTTCAGCTGCGGGTAGAAGGAGGGGAACTCACGCCGTAGGACCCGCCACGGGTACTCAAGTACCTTTGCGAGGCGGTGGGTGAAGCCATGATCGTTAAATTTCCTCAGAGCAGGAAGGAAAAAAAAAAGGGGGAAGTAGTTAAGAATCGAGCTCGTCGTTTGGGAAGGTGTTAAATGAGAAACCTTCCTTCGTCTTGGTTGGTTGGTGTGCAATACGGGTGGGGGAAGAAAAAAAGGGATCCAATTCTGTTGCGCCAGGGACAAACGTGGGGCTCCTTCCCAGGGACCGTGCGACAAATGATACTCTGGTCTTTTACGTCGCTATACCGGTATGTAAATCAGTGTTACCCTGTCTTGTACTCATTCACAAATAATCACTCGGCATACCACATGCCCCTGCGGTTCCAAACTTGACTTCTTGGAGCTTGTCCTCCTCGAATTGTAACAGCCATGGTGCCAGAGGAGCTCCTCTGCGAGTGATTTCTTCGAGGGACACGCACCGATACCATACGGCCTGACTTATCACCTGTGGGCAAAACACCGAGAGCTCGCTCCTTGAGTAGCTAGAAATAAGTTCTTCTAGCGGGCGATGTGGATTTATAGCCTTCCGGGAGGCTTTCTTAACGTGGGAGCTGAGGTGGTGATAGGTATCGTGGTGAATAGCGAGCAGTGTATCATAATATTATATAAGTGAGAGAGGGGATGGGATTGAATGGGATTTAATATATAGGCTCCGGAATATTATCATCGGGATGGCTCGAAGCGGGTTTGATATTGAATCGTGCTCCCCGCAAGGAAATTTTGAGCAACTTGAATCAAATGACATATCCATATCAGCGAAGGTTTTGGTGTGTCATGATCCTGACTATGATACCTCATCCTAGGTTAGAGCGTAATATACATCGCGATACTATACACCGACCTGCTTATATAAGGCGTTTTACGCAAAATCCAAAGCATATTGTAAATTTAAACTCTGCTATGTGACTGTGTGAAATGGATTGACAAGGATGATAGAGGTTGGCGGAATTTGCAATAGGGCTACCGAGTAAATGGGGGAATATAGCACATATAATACCATCACAATAAATATCATATACTCCTGTTTCGGGATGCACATCTGTTCCAGATACGATGTGGTTTGGTATCCTCTCTTGAACACATAGAGGACCTCCCTCAATGACGAGAAAGATTACAAGAATGTCAAGAAAGTTTGCCTCAGTTGTAAACCCATTCTGGATGATCTTTCCAAGAGCCACATCTAGATGGGCAATATATTCTGGAAAGAGACATTGTATGGGAGAAAGCCATCTAGAGCCATTGTTGGTATCGTGATTGTCATAAATGTAATCATGGGAGCGATTGGGGAACTGGGTGTAGTCAAGAAGTCGGGGGATTTGGGTCCTCAGGGTGTGCGTTGCTAATGAGATTTTCTTCGACGATTATGCGTTGGTACGTGGTGCAGGACCGTTTCCTGAGGATGGGCGGGAAAGCTACTGTCTTGGCAAGCGCAGTTGGTGGCCAATATATCATAGTTAGTTGGGTAGTAGGATAATCAATAGCGCTGTCTTCTCTGGGATTACCGAGTAATCCGCCATGAATGGGTGACTCCAGGCTGGCCGAGCAGTTCTAGCATGGAAGGAATCTCTTTGTCTGTCCTGGCTTTTACACACTTTTAGCCCGTAAGTGACCCTAACACAAGCTATCGAGCTAAACACCTGACCATCTCAAATCATGACCATCTCAAATCACAGCTAGCCAAACAGGCCCTAAGTCATCTAGCTTTATTAATTACTGTCAGGTGTGATTGATTCTTATAGGTGAGGAGGCTGACCACAGTGGGCAGCCTATCCTGCACTACTCTGAAGACTGGTAAACTGACCCGTCTGGAAAATATGTCTGCTAGATAAAGGATGGCAACACTTCCAAGATTTGCTATGAGGTAGCGATGTATTGAGAGTGTTTCCCTGTTAGTATAGTTTCCATCGAGTGTTGAGGGATGTACATATCTATCGAGGCAACACGTCCGTCCGTCCTGCTGGCTGTTGCGGGATGCATAATGCAGCCTATGCTGTGCTCTTTGAACAAACTTATGTAACTTCCATGTCATGCCATGAGCTCATTGCGACGAGAAGGATAGCAAGCTTCTTGGAAGAAAGACCGCCTTGCTTGGCCATACCCGGCTGATATCGTTCTTGTCCTCACCCTGGCGAGGCCCATGGGAACCATATACAAAACCATTATTTAATAGAGAAAGAGTGAAATGATTTGCCCGATTCGTGCGATTTGGAACGGCTGCTAGCTCTCTAGGAAGTAATGAGGGATACTTATAGAATTTCGATTCCCCAGACCATAACTAACAACAGGTTCGTGAGGCGAGTGATAGTTTATGAGTCTGTTAAACTTAATTCAACCCGAGCCCAGCAGTTGAGCCTATTACTATGGGTCCAGGAACTTGAATTAGATATTGAGAGAAATCATTCTCGAGAATACCCTGTGATAAATGTTCCTACTCGCCAGAATTCTCACAAGCCCGCACCCGTGCAAACTGCTCTTAGGTAAGCCTAGGTTACCCTCCTTTAACCCACCAAACTTTACCACAAATTCACCCCACCAAGTCAGAGCATCACCAACCACACCACCCGGCCAATCCAGCAATCAGCGGTTAGCCTTCAGAGATGGCGTCTAAAGCTTCCTCCCCGGGGGCCAACCTCCTCCGCCATTCGCGGCTTTTTGCTATGCCAAAGCCCCTCCCCCCACCATTAACCTTCCGCTTGGGCCACCAAGATCCAGCACCATACCCAACCGTCCAAGCAATAACCACCCCGACTGCCTCACGGGTCCGTGGCAATTGGGGCCTGAAGCGCGATGTCCCGCACAAGATCACGCACACAACGATGCGAGTGACAGAGCTGGACACAATTGAGCGCTTCATGGCCTTCGAATCCGCCAACGACGACGTGCTCACGTTGAAGAAATGGCAGGAGGTGGACATGCCACTGGTTAAGAGTCCCACACTAGGAAGCGGGCTGAGTGCGAACGCATGCCTTCAGGAATCCGTCTTCGACGACAACATCATTGCTGGAGAGAGTTACAAGTGGAAGTATCTCGGCCCCTTCCTCCCGGATATGCCGGCGGATGAGTTTAAACGGTACGTACTGAAGAAGGTGAAGCCCCGACAGAAAGAATTCGAAGCATTTGTCGCAAAGAGCATGGCGGATGCGTGCGGGGTGTACGAAAGTGCTGCTGCCGCCGACGGGGAGACAAAGGAAGTACAGGTGAACATGAACAAGTTGAGGGAGGACACAATGAAGTTCCTGGCCCTGGTGACGGACTTCCTGGACATGCCGAGGGGCGGGAGGTCCTATCGTACCCACCCGTCCGCGGGACTACACTACACTCGCTCAGCAGCACACATTCCCTACGATCCTGAGCACGGCCCTTGCCCTTCACGCCCTGTTCCTGGCCGATCCCTCAACTCGTCCCCCAGTGGCGCCGTCGTCGGGATCGGCGGTGTTGCCGCGATCCTCCGCGATAATAATACCAATTACTTTGACACCGGCCGGGTGCATAACGACCGCAGACACGTTCGCAACTACGAGCCCAGATCTGCGTACATCTCCAACCGCGGGCGGATCATGATGGATGCCAAGTCTGCTATGTCCTACGAGGAGGCTATCGGGATGAGGGGTAAGGGTCCTGAGGCGCTCTGGGGCGCTGGGGGCGCTGGGTCCGTGATGGATAATCTGAAGAACTTGGTTCCCCAGGGCGGGCGCAAGAGGGGGGTAGAATGGGACAATTGGTTCGTGGATTCCGGGGGACGGCGAGGGGGCGGTAATGGGGACAGGGGTGGCTTGAGCAGCCTGGCGCCTCCTGGGTCCAAGCTTTCGGGGGCGTTCACGAGGCTGGGTCAGGCGAAGGAGGGTGGGGGGCGGGAAAAGAACGACGTGATCACTGATATCCTAGCTAATCTAACAAAGAGCTGATATGCTAATCGCTTCTCAAATTTCTTTTTTGGTGGTCTTTATTCTATTTCCATTTCGCTCCAGATATTCTACCAGCGTAAAAACAAACAATTATATCTTAAGGAAGACTATTGTACAGTACAAACGTTTCTGAATTGCCTACAGACGTATTATATAATTACGGTATATTATACACCCCCCACCCCCCTAGTGACTGGACACACGGATTGGTTTAATATCGTTCACGTTTTGTTGGAGTTACCTTGGGGGTGCGATAGGTGGATTATTATCTTCTCTCTAATACGGTAAGTATTTCTTCCGTACATACTCTGGAGGCGAATGGAGTATTTCCCCTTCAAGAACCAACTTTTCCCCCACCACAAACTTACGTACGCAACCGGTGAATGGTACGCCTACCGGTAATTATTGTAATATCTAGCCTCGTGTCCTATACCCCAAATTCTCTCATTCTTTCCCTGAAGATCTTCTTATCCGGGGCAAGCTCCTACCTAGCATAGACTGGTGTCTAAGTTCGTTTTTCTTTCTGGCTCTCGCTCTGCCCCTTTTTTAGTACCTCTGCTACTGTTCTCTCTCTATTAATATACTCGAGCGGGGTATAGTATTGTATAGCTTCTGATGCTCGATGAATCTCAAACGCCATTGGTCCAGCTGGGACGAGTTACGATCTGCTGAGGTACTGTACTCGTACTCAAAGCTTCTCTCTCTCCCACCCCACTTAGCCAGAGTTTACTCGAGCACGAGTACAGCGCCATAGCTTAACGTACTGTAGTACAGTGAGTTTCTCCATAATTACCAAAGGTGCATCCTTTCCCTCCATTTTTTTTCTCCCCCTTCTTCTCCCCTTTCCGCTTGATTGTATCGTATTCTGTCTGTTTGCCCGGTTGGCTTTTGCGAAAAGGTAAATACCGTAGTCTAAGTTACCAGTGGTTTGTGGGAAGGCCGATCACGGGACCTTTCCTCGGTTCGTACAAAAACAATTTAATAAATTTAAGCACTATAGGGTTGGCTTTATTTTTATTTTTATATTATAATATTATTATTTCGTTGTAAGTTACCGCATCCCAGGTAGCCCTTGGCTTAGCCGTAGATTGAGGTTATGATCTGGACCTGGAACCAGTAGGCTGCCCGTACCGTAGAGCAAAGTGTTGTGGTCGCCCGGGTAGCCGGTTGATGCTGTGCGTCTAGGAATACCGGTATCATAATATGAGAGGAGGAAAAATATGTTAGATAGCATCTGCCCCGGGAAGGGCACTAGGCAGTGCGGGGAATTTCTTTGAATTTTTTTGGGAGCAGTCAGCAATGGCTAATCGGCAGCCCGGTTTGTGGTAACTTGAGATAACGTTGACCGCATGCTAGGCACATATGTCATCGTGGGTTAGAATAATTTGTTTTTTTGGAAAAATTTTATCGCTGTGGTTGCCGCCGAAATGCGGTGTCGGCAGTTAATCATTGGTATCAGCAATGGTAACCCAGTACCGCTGTTTTTCTTTTTCTTTTTCTTTACCCTTCTCTGGTTTCTCCTCATCTCGCGCTTCCAAAGACACTCGAGTACCGGCGAATGCACGACATCGATTGATTTGATGACGGCGGTGAGGTTGCTGATGGACTGCCGGGGCCCGTGGATGTGGTGGTGGTGGTAGAGGGGGAGGAGGAGCAGGAGCAGGAGGCGGAGGTGGGGGCAGGATGGGATACTCATGGGGATATTACAGTGGTTAATTCGCTGTATTGTCCTACTGAAGGTCTCTGATCCTGTTTCGGAGTACTGTACGAGTACTGTACCGGTACACAATGCTCAAGTACCGGTACGTATATTCGCCAACGATAATTTAGCGGAGAACCACGGGCAAGGAGGTACACATAGCCCGAGGACAGGCCGAGGTCACTCTCGTTTTTCCCCCATCATTTTTTCATATTTGTTACGCCTCTACTAATACCTGCTGGCGCTGTGATATATGAGAAGGTATTACTGGCTGCTGTAAATTGTCGAGATGAGAGATGAGGGGTGATGGCGGAAGAAGAGGGGGGAGGGAAGAGGGAACATGAACCGGGAGTGTGGGTTTTCTGTTCTGTATCTTCTGCTTGATACCCGGTTGCACCTTGTGTGCGAGTTATGGGTATAAGTCACTATAAGGTCCCACGCGTACGTCATGTATGATATGTCGGCACATATTTAAGCATTTTATGTGTAATTTTGGGAATCTGGTGTGAGATTTGAGGGTTCTGTAGCTGCTCATTCGTGGTCAACAGTATCGCCACCCCAGATGGTTTCTCTTGGAGGAAAAAACTTGGAGCGTTTGATGGTTGGTGGTTTGAATTACGTTCAGAGTTGCTTGATTTCTTCCCGGAGTGGTTGGTTAGTTGATTGGTTGGATTTGTGATGTGCCACAGTACTGCAGCCGCAACTGATAAGGACTCGGCTCGTTTTTGGGTTTCTGCAGCACTGCTTATTAGGGCAGGATTCCTGGTTGGGCGTTGCTAACACACTAGTGTGGAACCTCTTGTGTGATTTACCCCTCCATCATCCCAACCCATCCCACCCCACCACCATCACCACCACAACCGACGCGCCGGAACACAAAGTCTTATAGTCTACCGATATCGTGCACAGATGCGAAGCGTAGTTCGCACACAGTGTCCCATCTTATCAGTCTTTCGCCTGCTTCGTGACACTGTCTACTCCAATATTTGCCAGCCAAACCATGATAATTATGATAGATAGATAGACCAGATCGGCCGAAAGGAAGGGGCGCCAGACCAAACCTTGGTATTTCTATTTCTATTTCCAATTTCATTTGTTTGTCAAACCCAAGTTGGGACGCATACGAGGCCAGTATCGGTAGGTATGGGGGGAAAAATTGTAGTCTACCGTCCCATTGCCACAGCCGAAACTAAAGTTAAATCCTCCCCCTCCTTCTTTCCATACTCCTGCTCCTGCTCTGCTCCTCCTCCTCCTGCTCCTCCTCCTCCAGCACCTCAATCCCGTCATACCAATCCTCCCTTCTCTTCCCAGTTCCTACCATCAACTCCCCCTGCACTCCGCCTACTATCGTACCCTTCAGGATAAAACCCATACATACTCACAACCTTCCCCCCCCCCTCCTCTCCTTTGACGTTCTCTACTCCCTCTCCCCGGGTCCCTCTTGTTCTACCTCTCCCTTTTGTTCCCCCTTTTGTGCCCCCAGAGCAAACCTAAATTCTTCGCTACTGTGACTCCTTGAAATCCATTCGAACTTACGGGATTCCAAAATCATGGATACCAAAGAGTTTAATCAGGTCTTTGAGGATGCAGCCGACTCCTCGACTGTGCGCACCGTGCACCGTCTCCGTGCCAATTCCACCATCATGCAGGTCAACAAGATTTTAGGTTTGTTGTCGTCCTTCCTTCCTTTTTTTTTTTTTTTTACATTCCCCACGTTTTTTACCCGGTGTTGTTCCAGAATTGTTTGTTTGCTGACTTGGTGATTCACTTTTTGGTACCATTAGTTGCCAATCGTGGTGAAATTCGTAAGTTTCCCTCCTTCGACATTTGTTGGTTCAGTGTTTCATGGTGTCAATTGATTAATTTAATCTTTATTACAGCGATTCGTGTATGTTTTACGATTCGTTTAGATTGTGTTTGTGATTTGTTTACTAATGCGGCTGGTCTGTGTGAAATAGATTTTTAGAACCGTGAGTTTGTTTCACTGTCTTGGTTGCCATAGGAAATTTTCTGACGCAATGGGCAACAGGCGCATGAACTTTCTTTACAAACTGTTGCCATTTACAGTCATGAGGATCGCCTCAGCATGCATCGCCAGAGTATGAGCCTCACCGAGATAGCGGGGAGACCCGGTTACTGATGATTTGGGCAATCCTTTAGAGGCTGATGAGGCATACGAGATTGGCGCAAGGGGAGAATTCACACCCGTTCAGGCCTATCTTCAGGTTGATGAGATTGTAAAGATCGCGTTGACGCATGGTGTTGACATGATCCATCCTGGCTATGGATTCTTATCTGAGAATGCGGAGTTCGCCCGCAAAATTGAGAAAGCTGGCATGATTGTGAGCCAGATATCCCTCCACGCGCTTTCCAAGTGCGGTCGGTTTTAACAAATCGTTTGCATTCTAGTTTATTGGGCCCAGTCCTGAGGTTATAGATGGTTTAGGAGATAAGGTTTCGGCACGTACACTTGCTCAGAAATGCAGCGTTCCGGTGGTGCCTGGAACTCCTGGGCCTGTGGGTGATCTTGCTGCGGCAGAGGTATTCGTGGAGGAATACGGATACCCCGTCATCATCAAGGCAGCTTTTGGTGGGGGTGGTAGGGGTATGCGAGTAGTGAGGGAGGGTGAAAACCTCCAGGACGCCTTCACTAGAGCAACCTCAGAGTATGTTTCTTATCAGTAAGGCCTATCCTAGAGATGACAAGATACTAATGATGAAACAGAGCCAAGGCAGCTTTCGGTAACGGAACTGTTTTCATCGAGCGCTTCTTGGACCGCCCTAAACATATCGAGGTTCAGCTACTTGGTGACAAATTCGGAAACGTTGTTCACCTGTACGAGCGTGACTGTAGTGTTCAGAGAAGGCATCAGAAGGTTGTTGAGATTGCCCCCGCCAAGGATCTCCCGCCAGAGGTCCGAGCCGCTATCCTTGAAGATGCTGTTAAATTGGCAAGATCAGTGAACTACCGTATGTCTACCCTGGAAAATAGCTTTCGAGCCCTATTAACCGTTGCAATATACAGGAAATGCCGGTACTGCTGAGTTCTTGGTCGATCAACAAAACCGATATTACTTCATTGAGATCAACCCTAGAATGTAAGACGACCTAGCATGAGGAGGGAGAGCTATTGCTGACTGAATGGTATATAGCCAAGTGGAACATACTATCACTGAAGAAATTACTGGCATCGACATCGTTGCCGCTCAGATACAGATTGCTGCAGGAGCCTCGCTCGAACAATTAGGCTTGACTCAGGACCGCATCTCTACCCGTGGTTTTGCTATCCAATGCCGCGTCACCACCGAGGACCCATCACAGGGCTTCCGACCTGACACTGGAAAAATTGAGGTGTACCGTTCTGCAGGCGGTAACGGTGTCCGCCTTGATGGTGGTAACGGTTTTGCGGGGGCAATTATTACCCCTCATTACGATTCCATGTTGGTCAAGTGCACCTGCCATGGATCTACATACGAAATTGCTCGCAGAAAGATGTTGCGCGCACTAGTAGAGTTCAGGATCCGTGGTGTCAAAACTAATATACCATTCTTGGCCTCCCTACTAACTCATGATACCTTCATTGAAGGCTATTGCTGGACCACATTCATTGATGATACGTGAGTGGTTATCTTCCCAAAGTCTCAAGGTTCAGATAGACTAATTACTGGTTCAGTCCCGAGTTGTTTTCTCTTATGAAGTCACAAAACCGTGCCCAGAAAATGCTGGCATACTTAGCCGATTTAGCTGTTAATGGCAGCAGCATCAAGGGTCAAATTGGTGTTCCCAAATTCACTGGAGACATTGTTTTGCCCAAGCTCTATGATGGGAATGGCAATCTAATTGATGTCACCTACCCATGTCAGGTTGGTTGGCGTAATATCCTCGAGAAGGAGGGGCCAGTAGGCTTTGCCAAAGCCATCCGCAAGAACAAGGGTACTCTCTTTATGGATACTACATGGAGAGACGCGCATCAGTCTCTTTTGGCTACCAGAGTCCGTACTTGTGACTTGGTAAACATTGCAAAGCATACAAGCTATGCCTATTCCAACGCTTATAGTTTGGAATGTTGGGGAGGTGCTACCTTTGACGTAGCGATGAGATTCCTTTACGAAGACCCATGGGACAGATTGGTAATACCTTTATTTTCTTCGAATTTTATCTAAAGTCAGCTACTAACCATCCTTTAGAGGAAATTGAGGAAATTGGTTCCGAATATTCCTTTCCAGATGTTGCTTCGTGGAGCAAATGGAGTTGCATACTCATCGTAAGTAATGCCAAGAGTGCTCTTCTAAGTAACTTATCTAAAATTTCTAGGCTTCCGGATAATGCGATTGATCACTTTGTTAAACAGGCGAAGGTTAACGGAGTTGATATCTTCCGTGTATTCGATGCTTTGAACGATCTCGATCAATTAGAGGTTGGTATAAAGGCTGTTCTCAAGGCTGGAGGGGTCTGCGAAGCCACAGTTTGCTACAGTGGGGATATGTTGAATCCCAACAAAAAGAAATACACGCTTAAGTATTATCTCGAGATTGTTGACAAGATTGTGGCTATGGGAACCCACGTCCTTGGTATTAAGGACATGGCCGGTGTTCTCAAACCCCGAGCCGCAACTCTGCTCATTGGCAGCATTCGCAAGAAGTACCCTGACCTCCCTATCCACGTTCACACACACGACTCGGCAGGAACCGGCGTGGCTTCCATGGCTGCTTGCGCTATGGCAGGTGCCGATGCGGTTGACACTGCTACCGACAGTTTGTCCGGTATGACGTCTCAGCCGAGCGTCGGAGCTTTGTTAGCTTCTTTGGAGGGTACCGACCAGGACCCCAATCTCAACCCTAACCACGTCCGTGCAATTGACGGATATTGGGCTCAACTGCGCCTCCTATACTCTTGCTTTGAGGCTGGTCTAACCGGTCCGGATCCTGAAGTCTACCTTCACGAAATTCCTGGTGGACAACTTACAAACTTGATTTTCCAAGCCAGTCAGATGGGTCTTGGAACACAATGGGCAGAAACCAAGAAATCCTACACACTAGCCAATCAACTCCTTGGGGATATCGTCAAAGTTACACCTACATCTAAAGTTGTCGGAGACCTTGCTCAATTTATGGTCTCCAATAAGCTTTCTTATGACGATGTAATTGAGAAAGCCGAGACCCTAGATTTCCCTGCTTCTATCCTTGATTTCTTCGAAGGGCTGATGGGTCAACCATACGGCGGCTTCCCCGAGCCCCTTCGTACCAATGTTCTTCGTGGGCAGCGTCAAAAGTTGACCGAGCGCCCTGGAAAGTCCATGCCACCAGTCGATTTGGCTAAGGTTAGGGCCGAGCTTGAAAGCAAGTATGGCGTCATCTCAGAATGCGATATTGCGAGTTACAACATGTACCCCAAGGTTTTCTCTGACTACAAAGACTTTTGCGACAAGTATGGAGATCTTAGTGTTCTTCCTACCAAGTACTTCCTAGTTAGCCCCAAGCTTGGAGAGGAGTTCCATGTCGAGATTGAGAAAGGAAAGCTTCTGATTCTCAAACTGTTGGCTGTTGGTCATATTTCCGAGCAAACTGGCCAAAGGGAAGTCTTTTTTGAGATGAATGGTGAAGGCAGAACGCTCTTAATTGAAGACAAGCACGCGGGTATGTCCAGTTTGCTCTTCATCCTCTGGTGGGACATAATAACTTAAATATTTACAGCCGTCGAAAACCTGAGCCGCCCCAAGGCCGACCCCAAGGATCCTAGTCATGTTGGAGCACCTATGGCTGGTGTTGTTGTCGAAGTCCGTGTCAAGGAGAACACCGAGGTTAAGAAAGGCGATCCTATCGCCATCATGAGTGCCATGAAAATGGTATGTAACTACTATCTCTATCCGCAAAAATTATGATATGCTAACTTGTGATTTAGGAAATGAGCGTCACTGCCCCCCATTCTGGAGTCGTTGTTGGCCTCGAAGTTAAGGAAGGCGATTCCGTTGATGGCTCCGACCTTATTTGCAAAATCCATAAAGCATAGGCGCGCTTCTCCTGCTTTGTATTGTTGTTTTCCCTGTTTTTTTTTATCATATATACATCTTGAGGCATTTCTTCGGTCAATTGAATAATAATAAAAATTAAACACTTTTGAGTGCATCCAATTTGAAACAATTTCGATCCAACGTAGGAATCCGGAGGTCTCCTAAATCTCTGCTGAGTCATTATTGATATCAGAGATGAAGTATGTAAAAGAATCAAGTGATTTTTGTCACTCGTATCACGTGACTGTAGGGGTACATAGATTCAAATTAGGGCGGCAGGAAGGTGGGGCAATCTTGAGACACAATTGATTCCCCCCACCAACTAGGATTAAGTGGATGAACCCCATCAACCATTTCTCGCATCTTTGTAGGTTCACTCATTGGCTCACCCAATTTTCTCTTGCATCGTACAGGTATAGTATCATCTGTAAAAACACTATATTGTACGAGTACTGTACAAGTACTCGTACCTGTAGTCTATCGGTACCACCGCCACCATAGATATTTATCTACTCGAGTAGACTACAAACTATCACAACAAATTGAACATTGCCAAAGTTGAGAAAAGAAAACACACACAACCCTCCCACCTGCACCGGAAACAAAAGTACAGTAAGCCTTCGGCTTGTCAATAATCCCTATCTCAGCAGGAAAAAATTTTCCCCTCTCTGGGGATGAAAAAAACGTAATTGAACACCATCACGTTGATATCATCTTATTTGCATTGGTCCCACGCTCTATTTTCCGCTTCACAACCAAGCCTCACCTCAGCGAAAACCCCTCCCTCATACTCAACAAAGCTGCATAGAAGCAAGAAAGAGAGGTCTTATCCCTGTTTGTTTTTTTGATCGGTCTTCCACAGCCTCCCAGTTTTCTCTTTAATATTTATTTTTTTTACCCATAAACAGAACCCGCGTGTTTGATAACTCCTTCATCCTCCCTTTTCCTCCATCCCCGTTTCTCCTCCTTCCCTCTCCCTCCCTCTCTCTCCTCACCCCTCATCCTCCATCTGATCTAGTCGACCATCTGTTTCATCACGAACCTTTCAGAATGATTACCAAAATTCACGCCCGTTCAGTCTACGACTCTCGCGGTAACCCCACTGTTGAGGTAGATCTCACTACTAGTGATACTGGCTTGCATAGGGCTATTGTCCCCTCCGGTGCTTCCACCGGCCAACACGAAGCCATTGAGCTTCGGGACAAAGACAAGACCAAATGGGCGGGGAAGGGTGTTCTCAAGGCTGTTGAAAATGTCAATACTATCATCGCCCCTGCCCTCATTAAGGAAAGGTTCGACGTCAAGGACCAAGCTGCTATCGATAAGTTCTTGATTGATCTTGACGGAACCCCAAATAAGGCCAAGTTGGGGGCCAACGCTATTCTTGGTGTCTCTTTGGCTGTTGCTAAGGCTGGAGCTGCTGCAAAGGTATGTGTTCTACCACTTTTCATTTCCCCTCTTGTTGTACGAGTACAGCCGCATTTAGATTTTTGTTGTTGGACTCGTTACTCAGTGCCCCAATTTCTCCGGCGGTTGTCATGTCCCTCAGACTCCCTATTGATCACGCACCCTGACCCTCTTACTGTTTTGATCTGTTATGTTCTCTCAAGTTTTTATTTTTTTTATTCCCATTTTTGATAAGGATCTACTTTTCCCCATTCCTATTTCTTTTGCGACGTTTCTATTCCAGTCCTTCTCTCCGGTTCCCGAGTAATCTCCGGGTTCTATATTCGAAGTTTGAAGGTTATTTTGATAAACGAGGCTAGGAGCTAACAGCCGAGTATCGCAGAGTGTTCCACTATATGCCCATGTTGCGGATCTTGCCGGTACTAAAAAGCCATTTGTTCTCCCGGTTCCGTTCATGAATGTTATTAACGGAGGTTCGTTACACTCCCCTTCTGGGAAATCCCGCTAAGCCCCTGCCCTTGGAGCCGGTAGAGTCGCGCATGCCCAAAACTGTATGCTAATAATTGGCTCTTGTAGGATCTCATGCCGGAGGTGCGTTACCAGACCACATCGTATAATTTCCCCTTTCCCGTGACTTACCGATAAGCGTGATGTCCAGGTCGTCTCGCCTTCCAAGAGTTCATGATTGTTCCCTGTGAGGCCCCGAGCTTTACCGAGGCTATGAGGCAGGGAGCTGAGGTTTACCAGATCCTCAAGACCCTCACCAAGAAGAAGTATGGTCAGTCCGCTGGTAATGTTGGTGACGAGGGTGGTGTTGCACCCGACATTCAGACCGCTGAGGAGGCTCTTGACCTCATCACCGATGCTATTGATAAGGCTGGCTACACTGGCCAGATAAAGATCGCTATGGATGTTGCCTCTTCCGAGTTCTACAAGGAGGATGCTAAGAAGTACGATCTTGACTTCAAGGTTTGTTGGTACCTATCGAATTGAATCTTCCCCAGGTGCTAATATCAAGACCGGTAGAACCCCGACTCCGATAGTAGCAAGTGGTTGACCTATCAGGAATTGGCCGACCTCTACAAGAGCCTTGCCCAGAGATACCCAATTGTCAGCATCGAGGATCCCTTCGCTGAGGATGACTGGGAGGCCTGGACCCACTTTTACAAGACCAGTGACTTCCAGATTGTTGGTGACGATCTGACTGTTACCAACCCCATCCGCATCAAGAGGGCCATTGATGAGAAGAGCTGCAACGCTCTCCTTCTCAAGGTCAACCAGATTGGTACCCTCACTGAGTCTATCCAGGCCGCTAGGGACTCGTGAGTTTACCCCCCTTTTTCCCTTTATTTTGTGGGGGTTAATAGATAATAGATACACCGCTGGCTGGGGTGTCATGGTCTCCCACCGTTCTGGTGAGACTGAGGATGTCACAATTGCGGACATCGTTGTCGGTCTCCGCGCCGGTCAGATAAAGACTGGTGCTCCCGCGAGAAGTGAGCGTCTTGCCAAGCTCAACCAGATCCTCCGTATCGAGGAAGAATTAGGCGAGCAGGCCACCTATGCTGGGAACAATTTCAGAACCGGTAAGACTTCTCCTGAAATCAATTGTTGCAAGCACAGACGACTAACTTGAAACTGCTCCAGCTGTCAACCTTTAAATTTTACCCAGTTCAACATATGTCGGGGACTTGGGGACAGTTTAGATAAAAAATTACTTCCCCGAACCTTAATTAAAACGATGCATAGCTATGAGCAACTTCCTTACTTCCGCAAATTACAGTGATTAAATGATAACCCTGACTCCCACTAGTAGTTGTTGGATGAGGTGGGGAGAGAAGGATCATGGAATATCACCCGGATAAGTCCAGTGGTGCCAAGTGTAGTCCATGGTACCGAAGTGGTTCACCCCCTAGAGTATCAAAAAACAAAATTCTAGGATGTAGCCGCTCATATTGAAGCAATGCCAACACACTTATTACCACCATCCAAGCTCTGAGCCCAGTAGAGGAATTCCATATAAACCAGAAGGAATATCTATCATATATCCACCTGGCTCAAGCGCCAGCTATCTCGTATAAGCAAGTACAAGCACGGATAGTCACCGGGCAGCCCCGCCACCGATCTGCTAGACCAAACCCACTACAATCCAGTAGTGGTGCAACAGGTACCAACCGAATCTACAAAGCAGCCCCATACTTTGTTACCCAGAAGTGAAACCATAATATGACCTCTTCTACTAATACTCCCCTCGGTCCAGGTCCCACGGCTGCCCGAGGCACCACTCACGCCCAACAGAAGAGAACGGGTCCAGAAGCGGTAAATAGGAAAGTCAGTGTTGGTGCCATGATAGCTTCCCGCCCGACAGATCGCAGTACGCATCATTGTGCCCCCGCAACAGAGAATCTCTAGAACCATCGAGTACATACGGCATAACATTCCAAAGCGGCTCCCTCCAAAAGCGTCCGTACAGTATCATACACCGGTCTTTACCGGTTATCATATTTCACCTCTATTCGGGAACGCTGGTACGGGCTGTCGACCCACTATATCTATCGGACGGGACGGCGACAAAAATTCTGAGGATGATTCTCTTGCTTGCTTTTCTCTGTTCGTGTTATGATAGATGCTGTACTGTACCAGTACAGTACAGTATAGCACTCGTTCATGGATGCTCACTCGCGGTTGTGGGGGAAAAAAGGGGGGGATTGAAAAAAACTATATTATCATACGTCACATCGTACATGCGAATGTGCCGGATTGATATCTTTCCAATCCCATCTATCGTATATATATCATATTCCAGCCTAACTTATCCGCCCGATCCCGACTGATCGACCGGATGTCCACTCATGTAATCCCGGTCAAGATGTTCATGTAAATGCCAGACAAGACAGACGAAAGCCCCCCCCCACCCCATGTATGATCATCATAGATAGGTATCATGAAAATAAATTACGTAGAAAAGGAAAATGAAAAAATGAAATAAAATAAATCACCAACACAATACACACAACCACCATCTAAAATACAATAGAAAAGTTCACTCAACAACACTTTTAAGACTGAGACCCTCCAAGAACCCTGCAAGATCCTCTTTCTTGACCTCCACGACCGTAGCTTCGAACGCGTCGATTCGGATGCGTGCGTTGGTGCTCTGGGCTACTTCCTGGAATGCCATTCCGAACCTGTTCCGCCCGGAGCGGTATTCCAGCGTTGCGTCTTCGTCGTCTTCATCGTCTGAAGAATCATCTTCCTCCTCCTCCTCCTCCTCCTCTTCCCCTCCGTCTTCCCCGACTTCCTTCCCCTTCCCCTTCCCACTCTCCTTCCTTTCCTTCTCAGCTTTCTTCTTAACCCCACCAACTCTACTTCCTAATGTGGTACCCACAACCACATACACCCCCCTCCGCTCGTTGAGACTCGCAACGACCAGAGGTAAATGCCGCTTCTTCCTGTGCTCCTTTTCCTGCTCTAGAATGGCTTCGCCAAGCCATAAGGCTAACTTTGATAGTGCGCTGGGGTGTGCAAAGGTTGAGACGTCGGGGCCTTCCTTAACGACTGCAAGCCGAAAGGAGCGCAACAGACGAATTTGACGCTTTTCAATTAAAGCAGTGCCGGTTCGTAGGATAGCACGGGTTAAATCCATCGCTGTTGGGAGGGCGGTTTTTAAAGCTTCAATGCTAGTTAATGTTAGTCAAGGTGAGAGGGAGGAGGTGAGGCGGGGGGTACTCTTCGAGTGCATCGTAAGCAGCCCAGAAATTAGCTATCCAACTTTCAGACTCTCTTGCCTCTTCTTTGCGGGTTTCGTTGGTTGGGTCAGGGTCCACCAGTGCTTCTGGAGCTTTACCAGCGGATGAAGATATTGGTGTGATTGCTGAACCGCTGTTGGTATGGCTACTACTACCTCTTCGTCCCATCTCTAGAAGACCGCCTATGACATATGCTACATCCGCCGCACTAAGGCATCCTCTAAACCCCCAGCACCTGACAAATCCCTCTCGTACAACACCTTCGAGGCCATACAACGGAGCGTACTTCTCTAACCTCTCGCGAAGACTCCGCTTCAAGTCCATGTCCATGTGTGTGTAGCTTTGCTTGCACTGACTAAGGCTAAACCCCATCTTTGCCAACAACTTGTGCAGTCGCTTCCGCCCAGTCTCTGACCAGATATGTAACTTGGTCCCCAAGAACGAAGAATGCAACATGGAGTCGTACAAGGACCAATGACGGATGAGCATGAACCTGTATTCCGGTGATAGCCTGATGGCGGTATCGGACGGTGACCGGGCTGTAGTTTGTAAACTGCTACTGCTGTTGCCTGAGACATTGGAGGAGCCCGGGGGTGGGGCCTCCGGAGGATTCAATCTGCGGACCTCGTCTCGGAGGACTCCACGGATTTGGTCTTCTCGAGTGGTGCTTACCCAGCCAAGACCTCCTGCTTTCCTTGGTGGGCCAGAGGTTATCCCTCGGCCGATGATCTCCCCGGAGGAGAGACCCACAATGGCCAACCAGAGGAGGTCATTGTCCTCACGACCAAGGTCGGAGGCTAGGGAGTAAAGGAGACCGGATATTGGCTCACCGTACCAGGTTCCCTGTGTGTAATAGCTTGCAACGGTAGACTCATGCTTTGCTCGTAGACGACGGAGTTTTCTCCGAAGAAGTTTCGCAGATGGTGGAGGACGCTCGGGTGGTGGTGGGAGTGGTAATTGTTGTGAGGGTGAAGAAGGCGGGGAATGCGAGTGTACGGGTGGAGGCGAGGAGGCGAGTGGTTTGGAGGAAGGGTATGAAAGCAGTGTGTGTCCTTAAACAATGGGTAAAAATCCCCGGAAAAACTTCGTGCGTGGTAAAATGTAAGCGCCCCCCAAACAAAAGTAAATTAACCCAGTAAAAAAAAAACCAAATCCCTCCCCCGTCCCTCCCCCCCCCCCCAAA